>NW_016164217.1:0-32689 GCF_001687245.7 Rhagoletis zephyria | reverse complement strand
GTTCGTCATCGAATTCTTTGTTTAAATATTTATAAATTAGCTTTGAAAGAATTCAAGCACTGCAATCACATGCGTTTTCTTCAGCATATACTTAGACTATATATATATAACTATATGCTCCAAAAAGCCCCGAAAGCACTTAAAAACGTATTAAGAAACTCCAACATACAATTCTTAGTTTTTATTGATAGATGTGTGTGCATTAGGTTGGTCCAAAAACATTAAAGTCGGAATTGTAATGCTCTCACCCCCTTGGATTGTTCTGTGTCGAAAAAAATATACCCCTATCAAAAAATATTTAGAGGTCGCTCAAAGCGCTCAAAGTTGTCCGGAAAACTCTGGTTCTCTTCAGGAGACTTTCAATAATAATACGCAATTGTTTATTTAACAATTTTTTAATGCTGACGACTTTTTATTGGTCGCCCCATTGCATATTTCGGGGTTTTTGTGGTTTTTTGCGGACCTATAAATTATAGTTGCAATGAAAAAATGGTTAAATAAATAATTGGGTGTTATTATTGGGAATTTACTGCAGATAAACAGAGTTTTCTGGTTGAAAAATATTGATTTTTAACTATCCTATACCATTTCTACGAAAACTTGTTGTTTCCCCATATAAAATACGTGGTAAACTTTGTGCGCTTTGAGCGTCCTCTAAATATTTTTTTATTTCAAAATAAAAAAATAAGGATATATTTTTTTCCGGTATAGAAGAATCCTAGGGGTTGAGAGCATAAAAATTCCGACTTTCCTTTTCCCCATATGCATTTTTGGACCACCCTAATGTGCATTCATTAGCATAACTGTACTGTAAACTGTCGCGTAAATCTTAATATTTTTCAATATATTTTGGCGGAAGTTTTAAAATATAATAATTTTTTTATTTCCGATAGAAAAAATTATTGTTTTTTTTTTGTATGGAGATTGATGCACCCTAATGTATGTATATACATACTATATGAGAGCCAAAGTTTTGTGCATTCGGTTGCCTATCTCACAACATTTGTTTTGCCAGTTGCTTGTCACAGTCTATTCAAATGGACGCTTATTTGTACTGCCAGGTTTTCTGATGATTTGCTTTAAATTTGCAAGTGTCATCTGAAGGGGTATTTGCAGTTATGTACATAAATACAAGTCTACAAAGCACAAGTAGAATTGCGTTGAGAATAGGTGTACATGCAAATATACATATGTATATAAATGTTTGTATATACTGCTTTTACATTTGTACTCCTNGAAAACTTTTCAAGAACGCCCTACTTCAGAATTTTATTGAAAAGACGCCCTATCTCAGAATTTGTTTGAAGAACGCCCTATCTCAGCACATTTTCAATGTATTTTCGTTTGAGGTAGGGCGTTTTTGAACCGAATTCTGAGATAGGGCATTCCGAAGCCCAAAAAGCCAACAAATCACATCAACAGTTATCGGTAATTAATCACAGCCAAGCTGCTTTCAGAAATAACTATAGCACCCTCAACCAACTTCACCTCTTTCAGCACTTTGTTAGTGACGCACTTTCAACAAAAAATCAGGTGACTGTTTTATCCGCAGACTTCGGAAAAGCTTTCGTCGAGTTGTTGTTTATGCAGTCCTCAAACAACTTGGTTTGTGGGGTATCGGTCCGAAAATATATATAGCCTAATCAAGTTTAAGTTAATGCCAATGGTGTTCACTCCATTTCACACTCGCCAACGGCATCCCACAAGGATCCCCACTGTCTATCATTCTTTTCATAATTGCCCTACCAAAACTCAACGTAATGGCGTCAAAATATCGTAGCCTGCAATTTAGTATTAACGCCGACGACGCGTACTTTTACACCAGGGAAAAAGATCTAGCTAAAGTTCAAAGCACATTAACCAGTTTATTACGGGATATTAATTCTTGTAGGAATTTTTCTGGATCAACCCTATCCTACGCGTGAATATAGACAATATCGACATAGAAAATGTTAACCATCTTAAAATGCTAGATATTACCTTTGACAGTAAAAACACGTTCAAATACCACTGTTTTGAGCTCAGAACAAAACTTATTAAAAGGCTCAATATAATAAAATACCTGTCATCAAAACATCTGCTTATCCATACTAATACGCTTGTCGAAATAACTAGGGCGTTAGTTCTATCTAAGATCGATTATGGTCTCCCAATCTACGGTTGGTGCGCCGACTCATATTTAATTCTCCTCAACAAACTCTACTATGCCGAAATTCATCGTAGCATTAACGCATTTATCACGACTCCGACTAAATGTGTGTTAGTCGAAGGCGGATTACCATATTATCCCCGAAAGACGATACTCCAACACGCTTAAGATCATACCAAAATGAATGAATATGATCAACAAAATCCTGTTTGATAGCATTAGCACTGCGTCCCATCACAAGCGTAGTCACAGTGTCATGTCCACCCTAAGACGTAGCATCTCTTACTGCAAGGACTTGTAAATCCAAATGACAGACAAAAGACCCAGAGTTAGCCCGCAAGCAAAACCTCTTCCATTGATACCCAACTACGTGCATATAGTAAAAGCATTTCATGCAACAGCACTTTCGTCCAACCTTTCAATGAGTTAATAAACAACAAAGAGTTAGCTGACTGGGTTCCAATTTTCTCGGTTGGTTCCAAAACTGACCACAGTGCGGCGGATGGCTCCCGACTTATACATCCATCTTTACTGCTGCAGCTCCTAACTCCTTCCATCACTATCCACTCTTCAGCTAAAAAAGATCTTATTAGACAAATTACCAACCACACTTCCTCTCTAAAACTCAACGGTTGATCCCAATTCCATCACCCATACACTGTTTTTAATCCTGAATGTAAAAATTTCGTTTATCCAACTTCCGTTCCGAAAGAACTTTCTACTTTCTTCACCCAATTAAGAATAAGTCACACCAAACTAATCCACCAAAATCTCCTCCTTGGCGCTCCGCCTCCTACATGCCCTTTCTGTGGTGATCATCTGAATACATACATATATTGCATATTCTTGATTTTTGCCCTTACCTAGCCACACAGCGTGCTTCTAAATTTGGCTCTATGCTCCTTTCCTGCCTACTAAAAATAATTACCCCGACAGAATCGTCATCTTTATATCGTTTTTTGCAGACTTAAACTTACACAAAACTTTATAAAGTAAGCTTAAGCCTAATACTATAAATTCCTAATCTGATACACTGAGGGAAAAAAATATTTAAATCAATCAGGAACGCAATTGATCTTATTATAAACGTCAATGAAAGTACTGTATATTAGTAAGTATTCAATTCAATTATCGCATATTAAATGCGACTTGCGCACAGCTAGCCAGATATAAAGTGAACTTACAGGATAGTGCAGACTAGACTTCGAAAGGTAACAATTAGTCCGAAATTTTATGCCATGTCGTATAAGACAATTCAGAATATGTACTTTAAACTTTTAAAATTAACAATGACGATTTTGAACTAGCTCTTGGAACTACGAAAAAGGGATGCAGCGGGGGGGGCTTGTTTACTTTAAATAGATTTTTGCTTGGCGAATATTTCAAAAAATTCTCAGTGTCTATACTTTTGTTCGTCACTGTACGCCAAAGAACAAGTAGCGGTGGCGACTTTTATGACTGCCATTGATAGATCGGTTATAGATATATGTATTTGGTTTGAGAAATAATGAGACATATTCAGCTTTTTTGGCATAATTTGCAAAGCAATTTGTTTAAAGAGACTTTTATCAAAGTTGATAAATCTGACTGTTGCCCGGTTTTGTTATACAAATACAATGATAAAAACATTACCAAACGTCAGACTGCCTCTCCAACGGTTTTACCTTGTAGTGTTTTATCATGACACATACGCCTGTGTGCTGTGGTTTGACATAAAAACCGATTTTTCGGATGTGAATAAACTTCAAAAGTTAAAGAATAAACTTTAGCAGTTAAAGTTTATACATTTGTATGTACATACGTATGTGTATAAACATGTTTATTTGTAGAAGTGTGACGAATCGGCCAATCGACTTATCCCACTTAACACCATTTTATTAATGGACCTTTTCGCAATGTTAAACTTGAATTAATTGCAGATATAGTTTGAAATTATATTTTGAAAAAGCATGGTCGTACATACATACATACATACATACATATAATAATATTGCAGGATAAGTTTGCGATTATTTCCATAAATGGTCTATAATCTACTTTCCTCAAACAGATGTTAAAAGGAAATGATATACATCCATAACTAACCTAATCATCTTCATATGTGCATTTATATTTTTGGATGTTTGTTGCGCACTAGCATACATACATACACATGTACATACATATGTACCTTAAAACTGCCAGAACTCGAATCGACAAATTGAAAAGGGTTTCTGCATTCCATTGAAAGGACTAAAAATCTCTCAATCCTTAGCGTTTACTGATAATTCGAGTGGTGTCGATTTCATGATCCAAACTCAAATAAAGGAAAAAGGATAATCAAAGTAAACAATTGTATAGCTAAGTATGTATATGTGTATGTAAACATACGAGTAATACAACTGTTGACCTCTTTTATGCTTCTGCTTATTTCAGTGTTGTTGGTGTGTATCTTTGTGTATTAAGCTTTTGTATGTTTTTAATGACGGTCTTTTCAAATAAATTGCTGATAATGAATGGAAGCAATAAATTATTTGTGCTTTCGAAACGATGGCGTCTATTATAAAAATGCCTTTATGTCTAAAGCTCTTGAATTTTTAATACAACTGAGTGTGCGTTCTTACGTCTGTATGTATGTATGTATGAATACATATCTATACGTTTTATGGATTGTTGGTTCACTAATGAACTGAGGGATATTTGTTTGGATATTTTTAGTGGCTAATTTATTTAGAAGCATTTTGTTGGAACATACAATGTGGGGTGGTGTTATAGTACTATAGAGGTCTTCATCTAACACTGCCGATAAACGTGATAAAATTATAAACTTTTATGGAAAACCGGTTTATTTATAAATTTATCGTGTTTAACGGTAGTTTACCATTCAGTCACAGACAGAGCTACCATAGCCAACTTTTTATCGCCTGCAACCTGCAGTACGGGGAGCGACTACAGGACTCTGAATCGGTAGCTACCTGATAAACTCCGTCAATTACCGACCGACTACTTGCAGTGTATTTCATCGATTACTTTTACAAGGCAATGCCCTAGGCGGTAGTCACCATCGGCTCTCTCTGCACTACCGGGAGTTACTAAAGTAGTCACTTGCGTGAGTTATGGGCGCCCTCTGTCGTAGTTTTTGCTATTCTGCATCTCGACTGGTTCGACTCTGCACTACCACCATGTGCACTACCAGGAGTTAATAGAGTAGCTACTTACCTAGGAGTCGATGCAGTAAAATATTTAGAGGTCGCACAAAGCGCCCAAAGTTTTCCATGTATTTTATGTGGGGGAAAAAACAACTTTTCGTAGAAATGGTATAGACTAGTTAAAAATCAAAATTTGTCTACCAGAAAACTCTGCTTATCTGTATGTGTCGTTAGTATTAAAATATGGTTAAATAAACAAGTGGGTATTACTATTGAAAGTATCCTGAAGAGAACCAGAGTTTTACGATCAAAAAATATTGATTTTCAAGAATTCTATACCATTAAAGTTTTTTCTTAACAGCTGAAAATCAGCTTGTCATAAAAATACAATCGGAGTCGGCGTAAAACTGTAGGTCCATCCGCTTTGTGAAACAACATCAAGGCGCCAATCTATTATTATTATTAGTATACTTTTTTCAATATAGAACAATCCTAGGGGGTGAGAGTTACAATTCCGAGTTTACTCTTTTTGGACCACCCTAGTGCATACCCAACATATTAGCTCTGATGCAGTACTCCATGAACTTAGAGGTTTTTACACGAACTTGCACGAAGTTAAAGTAAAAATGATCCCGTACTTTAAATTCTTCCAAAATCCTGTAAATGAGAGCGATTTTTCGAGAGTTGTGTAGAGACTGAAGTTGCAAGATTTTACCCGAACTTTTTCTTCTGGTAAAATCATAAAAAGTGTCAAGCGATCACTGGTTGACGTTTTTACAGGAAGAATGGTTTTTTTTGTTCCCGTACTTTTTGTTGTTACTCACTTTTTACTCTCACTTCAGAGTGTAATTTTGCTGTTTGACATTTTTTTAGGATTTTACACGAAAAATATTGGATCTGAGTTATTAAAATACTATTGCACATACTTAACTAACTGACATTTTTAAGGGGTTTTTTCCCGATTTTGAAACTTTATTGTGCAAAATTGAGAGAATGTATTTAATTTAAATTATTGTATGACTTTTTCCCACTTACCCTGCAATGCATAGATTCCGCGCCAATTTTTGACACCTACTCCCATCAGGGCGCTCTGCATCGACCGCAGCAAACGGCAGTCTGATGGTACAAGGATCGGCTTCTGAGGCTTCGACTTTATCCGATGTCTGCGTGGGTAGACTGTCTTCTCCCTCCTGACTCTGGGGAAATTATTTGTGCTATTTTAATGTGCGAAAATTATGTTCTGTAACACATACATATGTCAACTAATATTATTCAGAAACAGCTCCAACCTACATACTAGGACATACGTACGTACATATATAAAATGAAAAGCTCCTCGTGCCTACATTAAAATCGTTATATATTACAACATCCTTATGTATGTATGTACGTCTGTATCACATTTGCAATATGCGCATGCATAGATAGATACATTCATTTCTTTTCACTTCGTAACTCGCAAGAATTCAGACTTCATTAAGCCAACTCTCTGGGGAAGCAAAGATGTGAAATACATTTACTTTACTTGATGAAAACCACAATTGGTTTTATTCTCGCTTTGATTTTCCTTTTGCACATTTCTTTGAACTACAATTGTTCGATTACATCTGAAAGCTCCAGTAAGCAAATCATATATACATACATATATATGCCCTCTTTGGCGTAATACTTGACGATAGAAATGGTACAACGAACAAGAGGGAGTTTTAGTTCGGGTTGAAGTCCCACACTACGGGAGTCAGGCTTACGATGCGTTTTTCACGTACAAAAAAACATATCGCACATTTGCTGCAAGATTCAAATTGCAAATTTCATAGCTGTACCTGTAGCCGACTTCACGGTTATCAATTCGTCGGAGTCTTTTTTTATATATTTTTATGTACATTTCAGTATAACGGTTGGTTGGTTGGGAGAAAATTGGCAAATTCAACGGAAATTGTGCAACGGAAATGCTTGGGACGGAAACAAGTGCTTCTTAAATGTATGTATATGGTATTAGTTAAACAAAAACGTGCTAATAAACGGTTAAAGAATGAGACTTAGGAAAAGACCAATACAAGAATGAAAAAAGGTTAGTACGTACATAGATAAAGAAAAGGATAAAGGCAAAGGTAAAAATAAAAACAAAAACAAAGATGCGTAAAGATAAAGGCAAAAATTAAGACTAAAGTAAATTTAAACACTTTACTTATATTTATAAGGGCAAATGTGAAGCGGAATATCTCGATGAAGAAAATGATAAACATAAAAGTAAAAACATAGATAAATATAAAGAAAAAGATGAGGATGAGGATACCGATTAAAGTAGAATTGAAGATAGAGGAAGAAAGATTAAAATAAAGCTAATTATCGAGAAAAGGATATAGTTAGAGACAGAGTTTTAATCTGCGAACTATTTTGGGATTTTATAATAATAGACATTTCTATAGATTTTCTAATCGATTTTTGTTATCGATTTTTGATCTATTAATTATCGATTTTGTTATCGATTTTCTAATCGATTGTGCTACCAATATTATCGATATTTTTATTGATTTTCTAATCGATTTTGCTACCAATATTACTAACGATTTTTCTATCGAAATTGTTATCGGAATTGTCATCGATTTTGTTATCGATATTTTTATCGATTTTGTTAGAGATATTTTTAGAGATTTCTTAATAGATTTTTGTTATGCATATTTTTATTGATTTTATATCGATATTTTTATCGATTTGTATCGATTTTGTTATCGATAATCTTATCGATTTTTTAATCGATTTTGCTACCAATATTATTATCGATTTGGCTATCGAAATTTTTATCGAATTTGTCAACGATTTTTTTATCGATATTTTTATCGGTTTTGATATCTGTATTTTGTTGGATGTTACTATCGATTTTGTTATTGATAGATCGAAAAGATAAACATGAAGATAAAGGAAAACAGAATAACATAAAAGTTATTAGAACGAACAGAGGTAGGGATCTATATAGAAAAAAGATAAAACATATAACCTTAAGCTAAAACAGATGTATGAATGTTTTTAGATATGTATGTATGTACATATGCATCGGCGTAGCCAGAATGAAATTTAGGGGGGGATCGACGCTATTAAGCCGGCATTTTAGGGTACTATTTTATACACATATAAGGAAAATTTGAAAGTTAGGAGGGGGAGGGGGGGGGGCTGGAGCACCCCCCTGCCCGTACCTGGCTACGCCCGTGCACATATGTATATTGTTTATGAGACAAAATAGATATGTAACGTAAGTTTCATTTCTCCAGTGTGGCCCAGGCGCGCTTACTTTATTTTTTATTCTTTTAAAGATGGTACCATCCAAATTTCATTTAGATCTGATCATTGGATCATAAAGAAATTACCCTTAAATTTTGCTTAAAACTCGTACTTTATTCTACTAGAATCTAATGGGCTACAAAACTGCGTACTCAGAATTTAATTAAAAAAACTCTAAATTTTAACGAAAATTTTTGATTTTTTTTTTTAATTGCATAAATTTTTAAGTAAATAGTGTCACTCGATTGACACATTTGTACAGATTTATATTGGGCTATTGGTAAAAAAAAGGGGAATTTTTTTTTGTAATAAAAAATTGGTACAATACAGCGATGTTCTATTGAAAAATTTCAACTATTTAATTCATTTTCGTGATTGGGATAAAGAATAATATTTTGGGTGTTCACACAATTGGGATACGATTTTCACCAAATTTTGGCAAATACCCAATCGTTCGTGTGACACTGCCGTTAAACTTGTATTTATACGGATGTTTTTAAAGAATGAACTATAAAAAACTAACCAAAATTAAATATGTACTAACAGCAAAAATAATATTTTGAAACTTGTGAAAATTTGGTGCGGCTATAATTTGTTGGACTACTGTACATAAATTGACTATGATTACTCGGTTGCGCTATCATTGTAGTACAATGCCACTAAGCGCATTTAAAAAATTTCAGGCTATAGCCTCATGCGATTATCGATTATATTTTTTGTTGTTTGTGTGAAATATTTTATTTTTATCAGTATTTTTCTTTTAATCAACCCCCTTCCCCTTCGAAAAAAAATCCTGGCTACGGCCCTGAATAGGAGCATGCAATTATGTTCGTAACTCATACGTCATATTGTACATGGCCGTACTGGTACATACTCATACATGGCGTATGAGTAACATTTTCCCTTTTAAAATTAGAATTTTTTTCATTCGCAATGTAAATTTTAAATAAAAATATGTTGAGTAAATGACCTGAGCGTCCCTACAGTATTATTGTGCTCGTTTAGTAAAAAACTAAAAATTAATTATTTTTAAAGCAAAGTATAGCAACACAAACCGATTTCTGGCTAATATTATATATGTACATACACCCATGCTTCTTCATACATTAACTAAAATGCAGTCTGAGTGGCGTTGATGCCAATGACCACGTAATCCTCTTAGTCCTTGTAACAAGTTTTTGAGTAAAGTAACTGCGAAAAAAAACTAAAAGTACATACAAGTAAAAGTGAAAACGAAATGTAAAGGAAAAGGATTTGTTGTTTCAATGCGCCGCCACATTTTTCTCACAAGCACACGAACAAACACACACTCGCACTTCAACATTCGTATTTACCAAGAGAAAAACACAAAACTGCTGGTTTACTGCATTGATTCTGGGGAATTGCAGTTGGCAAAATATTCGTACATACGTACATATGTACAAAGTTATGTATATATTGTGTGAAAAATAAAGCACTTACGTAGGTACATATATATGTATGCACATATAACATTGGGCGCATATGAATGTTTGTATGCTCAGCCATGTGGAATTATAAAAAAGCAGATATATAAACATTTGGGATTTACAATATTGTTGCACTGCTATTTTTATTTGCCACTCTACAAACACTGGTAACAATGGAAATGGCTGAACTGGAAAGTGAAAATAACTAAAGTGTAAGCACGCAAAAAAAAAAGAAAACCAACTGAACAAAACATCTAAGAACTGCTAATAGTAACTGATACACAAAAAATTTCAAACCAAGTGAAACGTAGAGCATGAAAATTGACAAATGTTGCAAACAACATCTGTAAAGCAGACCTACATATATATACTCGTACATGTAAGTATGTAAGCGCCGACAAAAAAAAAACGAATTGTTATAAATATCACATCTGTGGCAGTGGCAACGGTTGCAGCAACAGCGAATTGCTTTTTGTCAACAGCCATTAAGTGTTGCAACAATCATTCTTCCATTTCATCTGTTGTTGAAAAATCTGTTAAATAGAAAATTAGAACAAGATAAGTAATTTTTGCACTGACACCATTTACAAACGTCTTTCATTTGCAGTCTGTCAATTTGAAACACTTTGTAAATCGGTAATTTCTTTAGGAAAGTTACTAGCAGTTACATACATCCATACATACATACATACATACATACATACTCATGTGGCAAGTGAACCGCTGTGTATGCGGAAAATTTTCGTAAAGCTTACACAGACGACAGCGTTGATCCGTTATCTCTGGAATTAACCGCAGTTGCCCCGGTTCAAGTCGTGCAACTAATCTTCGAAATTAATGCGGATCAGGGAAACTTTCGATGACAACACTGGAAAAAATGGGCAGCTTTGGTCTATTTCCCAAGTAAGCAAACAAAGCCGGCGGGTGAGCTCAGATTAGATCTTCGGTTCGAGCGATTGCAAACATTTTTTGGTTTTATCTTTGTATCAATTTTTACAACTTATTTGATTTACATACATATATATTTCATTTTATTTTATTTTGTTTTTAACTGACTTCAAAAAAAAGTAGGAGGTTATCAAATCGTCGGGTTATTTTTTATGTATGCTACCGCATAGCTTTGGATCAAGTTAACCGATTTATATAATTCTTTGTAAAGGAAATGTGATACCTCGGGGGTGGTCTCATACTAATTTGGTTGAGACCTTATCATTGGATCAAGAAGAAATTAACAGTACTGTATTTTATTTTATTTTACTTCATTTAATTTAATTTCATTTCATTTCATTTTAGTTTATTTTATTTTATTTTATTTTATTTTATTTTATTTTATTTTATTTTATTTTATTTTATTTTATTTTATTTTATTTTATTTTATTTTATTTTATTCGATTTGATTTTATTTTATTTTATTTTACTTAATTTTATTTAATTTTATTTTATTTTATTTATTTTTTATTTTATTTTATGTTATTTTATTTTATTTTATTTTGCTACTAATATCCAAAATATACAAATTCTTAAAGTACACCGATCTCCTACGGTGCACCTAAATCAGCCCTTTGACCAGCCAGCCGAAAGCCTCTGTAGCTAGTGCCGCGTTTTTTTAGTTAATGTAGGCTTTTATAAAATAACAAAATATTTTCATAATGATTGGTAAATATACCGCGAATATTTGTTGCTCACTTCGGCTGAGGTAATAAATATTTGCACGGGGCGCTGCCTCCGAATACACCGCAGGTTGCCATTTGGCTTTTAGTTGCTACAACATATTTGGGATTTTCTCTGCCTGAGTAAATAATGTATTTGCAACAAAAAATATTTTCGTCTAACTACATACATATGTATTTATGTACTTCTAATGCCACTTACAATGCAAAATTACAAATTTCCTTCGTACCAACTTGTTTGACGCTGTATATATGCAAACAACTTTGGCTGCCCGAAGGAAACTTTGTTTATTTACTAAAGCTGCGGTTAAACGTGGCAATGAAAGCGCTTTAATTTCAACTTGCTTGTGTAGCCATAGCAATTTAGCTTTTTGCTGCAAGTGCTGCCAAACCAATCGAGCGTTGCCGTGTGACGCGATTTTTGCCGAATTTCTATCAGATTATAAAAATGTTACATTACTTAAAAACAACAAATTTGTAATTATTGTATTCTCCTGATATGAACAATATATAAATATTAAAGCATTAGACACTTTGTGGTTGGTTTGGCAGCATTTGAGCTTTTTTAACAAATATTTAGGGCATTAATTTTTTTATACGCATACAAATATCTAATAACATAGTGGAAAGTGGGCATTTCTTCATTCACCGTGTAAACAGACAAAAAGTAGTATCGCAAAGTTTGATTTTCAAAAATCAAAAAACTGCTTTCGAAAGCCACTTTAAATGCAAAGTGTAACTGCTACTGCAATCTTCTCTTTGGAAATTCTTAAGTTTGACAGACTTTTGAAAAGGACTTGCAGTTGCCACGTCTAACAGCCACTTTATACGTCTACTTAAAAAGTTTTGTGTGGCCCTGTCCATGAAATTTGTTGATTTACTTATTTCCCAAAATAGCTAAAAACCTTGGGAAAAATAAGAGTATCTGTGGATAACTAAAAGAGAATTGTATTATTTATTTTGTAGAAGCGTATTTGGGCTACAATAACCAATTTGCAACACCCAAAATGTTACTTCAAAATATATAAATAAAAACCTGATAGTGTAGGCGGATGTGTATATAGAAGCATACATATACATATATGCATATATACATATACATACATATATATTTATATTTTCTCATTGTGGTGTCTTTCGAGCGGAAACTTTTTATTACCATTTGTTATCTATCGTTATTCCCTTTGACAGGCAGACAAAATCGAACTTTGTTGAATGTTAGCAGCCTGCGTGGCATTATAGATATACACACATACATATAGGTCCTAGGTCAATTGAGCGAACTTATGTCAGCGCCTGTTTGTGTGTAAACACATATTTGGTGGTGCGATTAATCACATTTCCCCTTAGCAATTTAGGATCAAAAGAAAACGCAATTGCTATTGGAATCTGTGTGTGCTTCGAATAGAATGAAGTGAAAAAAAAAAAAAAAATCCAAATAAAAAATGCCTCAAGATTTTTACGATTTGTGTAAAATATACGTTTATGTGTAAAATATGTACATTAGGGTGGTTTAAAAAAAAGTAAGGTCGGAACACTCTTAGCTTCTGGGATTTAGAGGTAGTAGAGTATTAAAAAATGGTAAAATAAACAATAGCGTATTATTATTCTCCATAGGAGAAACAGGGTCAATTTTCATGAGTTCTATACCATATCTACGAGAAATGGTTTCTTCCCATCTAAAATACATGGGAAAATAAAAATAAGGGGTTTATTTTTTTGGTATGGAACATTCCTAGGAGGTGAGAGCTATTAAAATTCTGACTTTACTCTTTCTTAGACTACCCTAATGTCCATTTGTATATGTATCACTGATAAGTTGGTGTAAGTAAGAAATTACTTAACTAAATAATTCTCCAAAGAAAATCTTATTTAAATGGCTTTGTTTGCATATTTCAGTTCAAATATTATTACTTCCACTTTAGTTGAGTACTTTGCAGGCAGCGGACACTAATTGGAGCTGGCTTGCTGAATTTATAACGAATTTATACGGTGTTAACGCAGAAATTCCGTTGACTTGGAATTTTTCATACACATTCATAAAAGTATTTTTATGGAATTGGGTCGTTTGTGTCAGAAACCAAATTTTGCATGGGGGTCTGCTTTTAAATTTCTTATTTATTTTATTGTGGCTTAGATATTACACAAGGATTAGAGACATAAGACACTTAACAGTAGTAATTGTTTTATTTTTTTAATTTTGAGTTGTGCCGTTATTGCAGAGGACCATCGATATGTTTTTTTTTCAGTACACATTTTCCTATTTAAAGTATATGCGTTCTATTTTTTTATTTAATTTTAATTTTTTAAATTTTTTAAGTTTTACATTTTTTTTTTTAAATAAACAATTTTAAATTTATTAGCTTGTTAAAATTTAAAATGATACAATTTTGGTCAGAAAGTTTGTCATTTTAAATTTAATCAGTCGAATAAATTTTAAAATTGTTTGGTGAAATTGGGAATCAGGGTGTTGTGCAATCGCAACCATTTTGAAAACAAGAGCCGTCATGGTAGTTTTAGGGCCTGAACAAAACTATGTTCAGAATGCAGTGTAGTTAAACACGACGAGGACTCTGTTGCACCTAATACAATTTTTTTCTATTATTTTTTATGATACATTATGTACTCTTCCATTTAAACCGCAGAAGATTTTTGTTTTCCTCGCTCTCTAGTAAAATTGGCTGCTTATTAGAATTTTCATGGGATTTTTTAGTCCTCGTAACATTTTTTTTTTTCAAAACTGGGCCAAAAGATTCCTCCTGTTTGGTGTTAAAAGCTCAAAAGGTTCTATGAAATAAATTGTGAAATGGATGTTTTGATCAAAGCATAGCAGCTTTAACCCACTGTAACAAATAATATTATTGATAAGGTTGAGAAAACCCCTGTTGGAATTTGGCTGTCACTATTAGATACTGACGTTGGGACCCAGTCTTTTAGATACCCTAAAATGACTGATCCACTAGGTTTTAAAAGAATTTGGCCAATCCTGTTTTAATGGTGGCGGTGATCTCACAAGGTAAGTTCCCCCTAAGTTTCCCAAATCAAGTTTAAAATTTCCTCGGACTGACCTTGCACTATTTAAAAGAATTGGCCATGCTGCTGATAATTATAAATTTTATATTAATTGATCACATTTAAAAAAAGGGTATATTTCCCGCCTTTCTACTACTTTTCGAATGCATGCCCTAATTGAGGCAGGCTACCTTTTGGTGACATCACCTGCATATGATTCCAACAAGGGAACACATATCCCTCAATTTTACTATGCAAAAAGTGCGTATCTATAAAAATTTCGCTTTAATTCCCTCAAAGTGTAGGCGTAAAAGCAACCTGCAGTTTGTACTTGCATATTTCTGATCAGACTGCATTTTACTATGAACAGCAAACAGGTTACCTCTACCAAGGTTACAATGACAATATGTTGCTGCGTGTCATTCTTCCTTTTGCTTCATATTTTCATTATAAAAATATAATATATAAAAACGCATAGTATTTTGTAACGGATGTTGTTGTGTTTTTAATACCGCAACGCTCGGAAATTATTTATATATATATTTTTTTGTCGCATATATATATGTACAATGTACATATGCCTATATGTATGTATGTATGTACTAAGAATAATAGCGTCAATACAAAAAAAAGCGAATAGACAAAAAACAGTGTAAATATATGTACTATATGTAAAAGCTATTGAGTTAAAATCACACACATTTATAAACAAGACGCATTTACATTTACGCAAATACCTTCTTTATACATATCGTACAATATATATACTTGGTATTCAAATGAGCACACATGCAATATTTATTTGTAACTGTGTACATTTTCATTTAGCTGCATCAGGCTGTACATTTACACAACACATTTCTCAAGCTCATTTAAGTCCTTGGGCTGTGATTTGCGCGCTCTAAAAATTTCTTTATATCTGTGTATATTCCCTGCAGAGAAGGGCGCTGCTTTAATAAGTGCGTTATTCCAGCTAAGACGGTATACTATATTTCATGAAGTTTAGCAATAAGTTGAGCAATTTTTTTTACGAGAAGGAAGCATCGAAAGCCGGTATGCCGTCACTGTGGGACTTTAACCCGAACCAAACCACCTACCGTCCAATACTGATCCCGGGGGGCTACCGTTAAGTATTTTGTCGGTAGGTGGGTTGAGCACTAGGCTCT
Source organism: Rhagoletis zephyria (assembly GCF_001687245.7). Taxonomy (NCBI): domain Eukaryota; kingdom Metazoa; phylum Arthropoda; class Insecta; order Diptera; family Tephritidae; genus Rhagoletis; species Rhagoletis zephyria. Next base: position 16,837 of record NW_016164217.1, on the reverse strand, counting down.
AAGTCCGTTCCTCGGTGCGGTTCGTCGAAAGTTGCATATACTTGGCTCCGCCCACTGTTACTATATTCCATGTCGGACTTGTTCGCGTCCCTTCCGTCCGCTGCAGCACTTTGCATAAACTCCTTGATATCACTCCAGCAGTACACTTGTCTGCGATTGGGACCGTTAGATTTCTTTGACACTGCTGATTTGCATGCCAGAGCAAGATTATACACTAACTCATCCGCTGACCTACTCGCGGAGTTTATCAAGCGATGCTGGTCCCCATGTCTTGTAATTTCGTTTACCTCAGTTACTCCGCTCTTTTCCACGTATAGTGTTTGTTGACCTTCCATTTCATGCATCTAGCTAGCGAGCTACTTGAAATGATTATGTTGCTGATTGATTCTCTACTATCCCTTACTATCCCTAAGAAATACGGTAAACGCTCCGTGGTTTGCTATGACCTAATCTAGCGCCGCAAAATTTTCTAATAAAGCAGCGCCCTTGCGTTAGTCCTTCGACTGCCCCACTCAGTTGCCCACGCGTTGAAGTTACCGGCAATGATAATCGGATGTCAGCCGGCCGCAGTTTCAACAATCCTGGAGATCTTGAATATTCCAACTTGGAGGCGCGCAATACTTGCAGATGTGGTAGCCTGTAAGATCTTGTCCCAAACAAAACCATTGCCTGCGTCTGTCGCATTCGCCTTCTGGAAGGTATAAGTACTGCGAGCCCATATGGCCGTTCGACGTGTCTGTTACCCAGTTGTCGCTTGAGAATGCTTTGTAAAACCCCTCATGTGATCACATTTCACCCTTTTCACCATATTTCATGTGGAAATTAGTACCATCTCTACAAATTTCTTCATGAGATATGGAGCAGCCTATTGTATTAGAAGTTTTACTACAGGGGTTGTATTTGCTGTTTTTTTGTATTGCATATATACATATCTTGCATACCATTTCTTTATTACAGCCTTTCCCATTCTTCGTTTTTTTTCTTATTTCATTTACATTGAAATGCATATCTTTTAACGCAACATCTCAAATTGTTGATGTCCTTTCTTCGCTTGGATGTGATTTTCTTCATACATATTTTTCTGGTGAGATTCTCTGTGCATTTGCCAGCCACTTGGGTATGCCAATCATGTTTCTAACATAAACGTAAAGAAAATAAGCAAACCTATTCAGTTAAATACATACATATATGTATACACTATCTGTGGCAAACTTAACACAGATGTATTGACATAGCTACATATATGCACATGTGTGCAGAAACTCTAGTTCTTAGCGCTTCTACATCGCTTGTTCTTAAATTAAAATTCTAATCATTAAACGAAAAAGTTAATATGCGGCGGCGATTGATTGTCTGAAAAAATATTTGCCTCCTGTGGTGAATTTACTCAGCTAGCCACAAATATATCATATACGTATGTATGTATGTATGTATGTATAAAAAAGTCTTCGCATATATGAACACTTATCCTGCCGCCACATATTCGTACAAATTAAAAATCCTTAATATCTACGATTGCAAACATTTTTTATTGGTTGTCATGTATAAATTCTACATGCACTGACGTTATTAAAGGCATTGCCAATATCTACATTCATAAAAAAGAAGTCATACTAAATGGTTTGTAGCAGAGTTAGTACGCAATCGAGCGAACCGCATAGACTAGGATGGTCGCCGTTGAGTTCCCTTTTAGATTGGCATGTTGATGTACACTCAGATTCTTTAAAATCCAAAATTTTGTTTAATAGCAGTTACTTGATTTGACCCCAACAGAGAAAGCTAAATAAAACCGTCTAAAAAAGAATAATTTGGGAATTTGAAGAATCTTAGTTGTTCCATGGATGCCCCTATCCAATTCCTATGTACTATAACCACACGCAGGTTCCGAAAATCTAGTTTACTTTTTTCTATGGTTTAGTTTTTGAGATGCCTTCAAAAAGTGGTTCCACTTAATTACGTATATCTTACGAACCAATTTAACAATTTTAATACAAAAATGACATGCACTTCATTTTTCGATGAGCCGGATACTTTCTGAGAAATTAGATGTTTATTATTTTTTTGATGAAAATATGAAAAAAAAAAATCAAACTTTAACATGCAAAAAAATGAGGCATTTCATGTCACCGCGGCCACCTCTGTGCGCGACCTCTCAGGATTTGGATGAAAGTTGAAGAGATTGAAGGTCTAGGTGATATGCATATACATGCAGCATATTTTGCCGATATGACGTAGGGTTGCCTATTTACACGGGAGTTAAATTTTAAGAATGCGTCATGCGTACGTTTCTTTAAAGTGCTGTATCTTGGAAACCTTTTAACGAGACTTAATGAAAAAAAATGTATTTCTTCTGTCTTATTATGGGCTTTAATTATACGTTTTTTACATTAATGTGCAACGTATAAAAAAAAAGAAAAATTAAGTAAACATTTTTCTTTTAGATTTTTTTTGATTAGGGCATTTTTTAAATTTTTTATTTTTTCATGAAAACATTGTCTATAATGTCAACTTTAGGTACTTCAATGGATGCAATGGGCGACTTAGGCGCTTTATCCCTAATACCGCCACAAAATGGTGCAAACGGGAAATTTACTCAAAATTTAAAAAGGTTTGCAGTCTTAAATTTTTTACAGAGATTATTTTTTTTATTGAAATATAAATGTATTCTTAAATGGTTTAAGGAATTACTTCCTAAAATATATTTTGTTATTACAATGTTTTCAAAATAAACTAATTTTGCGTAGAAACATTTTTCGCTTGCCTCCAAGGCGTTAATTTGTTAAACGCCTTATATGTTTTGTAAATACATTGTTTTTAGGAAATTTGTAAAAAAAAGCGAAAGTCGATTTCCTATACATTTTATAAAATATAAACCGAAAACTTTCTCCTTTTCGCAAAAAATACAATTTTGTAAACTTTGTAAATATCTGTAAATCCTCTAATTTTAAACTCAACTAAAATCGCCTTTCATACCACTTTTTTGATCGGTTAACGAATTCTGTAGATATGTATAAGAAATTTTTCTTCTTCAATCAAAACCGTTAACTATAACAGCAGAATATATTTAAAAAAGTACCTCTTTAAACATCCTAAGAATCTATTTATTTTTCAATAAAAAAAAAACGGCAAATTCGTCAAGAATTGTAGGCAATTTTGAATCGTATACTACACGCCATCTGTCAGGGTACCATTTTTATCAGACGAATTGCACCGGATATTCGGAAATTTCTGGTCACAATTGAAGTAATAACCACTGTGCTACGCGTCGACAGAAGAGAAATACGTGGCGTGCAAGGATTCAAGTGCTACTTCGGAATGAGTATTTAGTCACCTTAGAAGTAAAGTCCTCTCTCATCGTACAAAATCTGTATTCTACAAGTCATTTATCCGATTAAAGAGAAAGATTCTGCTTGTATTACAAAAAAAAAAATAAACAATTAAATCGTTTGAAAAATGAAGTAAATTCCAGTTGTGGACCGCACCGGATTTCACAGATTTAGTAGAAGACTCAAGGTCCTCCGTTATTTTATTTGATTTCTACTTCATACTAAAAATTTCTGGCGAAAAACTTGATTTTTTAATTAGGCTACACAAAAACTCTTAGCTTAATTTTTAAACTATCTACATACATAATAACAGCTAGAAAGAAAATTAAAATTTTGAATATATTTACATATATATTTCTGCCGTTTAATAAAATTAGCTTATGCGACTTTAGAAGGTTTGTCTTTGAATTAAAAAATAATCAGTTTCCTTTGAAAATTTTTGGAAATTTCGGAATTAAAAATCCCTAATAAAATGGCATCTTGAACTTAACCTATGGCTAGATAAATGTTAAAATTTTGTTTGGCAACCGAATGAAATGTTGCTTTAATGGGAAAAGGACTTATCCCTCCTAGGCTATTTTAATTTAACGGCAAGGATATTTATGTAGCTACTATATAGATATGTAAATCTCTATGCGTTTCACTCATCTTTATTTGAATATCTTAATTGTCTGTGCAAACATTATTCATTCAAATTTTTGTAAATATTTATTTTATATAGCAAGATTTGCTTTTAACCGAATACATCTTTTTGTTCTATTTTCAGGTAAGTTTTCAACTTAGATGGATGTGACAGCCGCCAGATATGGATGAGTACATCAACATATGTATATAGATTTGTATGTAAGTTAATATGCGTAGGTGTTGGTTTTTTTTTATATACCTAGAGAGACATGAAAATATCTGTCATCTTCATGTACATATATGCACAAAACCGGATAAAGTTTAGAACTTCTTACACTTATACATACAGATTAGGATACAAAAAATGTATGTGTCTGTATTACATACAGGAATATCCAAATGCATTTAGGTACTCAAGCAGGGCGATAAAGTTTGTGCGAAGTAAATCGCCTTTTCCGCCTACACTTTGTAATCACAAAGCGAGTGCTTCGATGTTTATCTTACATGCATGCATGTACATACATATGTGTGTATATACGCCAAGTCTGTCCAATACCAGTATGTTACTCATACGCCATAGCGACCCATTAGGCTTTCAGCCGTACCATAGCTGCTATCAGCAATCTTTGGATACATTTTGCGTTTGCGTGAATAAACACTTATTCTATGTATGCATACAAACATATGCATACATATGTGTCTGTACATGTGTGTGCCATGCAGGTCTGCCAAAGTTAAACGACTGTATTTACGTGTGGGATGCTTTTGGTATGCTACTACATACATACTTTCATCGCCTACACGTAAGTAGGTGAATAAAGAAAATGCTTCTGTTGATTTTTGTGATTCCTATAGCTTACATTGTGGCTGACTTCTCGGATGTATGTATGTATTGTATGTATTTCATATGTATGTATTATACATTTCATTGGTTTGTCAAGTAGTCAGCACTTTTGTATTTCCCGGTTGTTGTCGTTTTTGTTTTCATTTCCGAGAAATGGTTTATCGAATGCTTTTACGTACATATGTATGTATTTGTGTAAATAGCTGCACGTACGTATGCACATAAGTATGTATGTACGCTAAGCAAAAGATATAAAATTGCAATTTGGAAAAAGAAAGGATACAGACATTAACTTTCAGAAGTTAAATATCAAAGACCACTATAGACATTTTTTTTGTTGTTGAAATAACTTGTTAAAGAAGGAAATAAAATAGCAAATAATTGGCACAGTAACGAAGACAGTTCCTAATTAAGTAAAGGGTCTTAGACTATATTTTCAAATTAAATTAAAATCCCAGCGTTTTGCACATAAAAACAATTTGATTAGAAAATTGGGTCTGAAAAAAAGTTTACTTTCCATGTTCATATGTATGTGTGTGCATTACTGTCCCTTTCTGATATGCCCAGAATCAGCAGCACAATGACTAATACCAACTTACTTCTAATTATTACTTTTCTCACAAACTGTTTAATGGAAAATAAGTGACATTATGAAATTCACAGCAATTACACTAGCTTTTCGGCGCTTATTTTTGTTGCTAATTAAGGTTTCTAGTCCAGGAAGAAATTGTCGTAACAAGATTTTTCTTTTTGTATTTTAAAATTTCCCATTTAGATATTAAGCTCACATAAGTGACCAGCGGCCGTTGTGGTGTAGTGGTTAGCAGTGCGCATTGCCATTCCGCAGGGCCTGAGTTTACGCCCAATTCAACCCAACAACAAAAAATAAAAAAAGACAATAAAGGTTTATGTTCTAATAGCGGTCGCCCCTCGGCAGTCAATGGAAAACCTCTGAGAGTATTCTGCCATGAAAAACAGTTGAAAACGGTTTGATCGATTTGAATAATTTTTTTCTGATTTGTCGCTTAACTCCCGGATAATGTAAAGAAAAAATAGAGCTCTTTATAAAATTTCGTTTAAGTAAATTTATAGAATATTACAATATGGATGTCAAATGAAATAGTTATGTCTTACTTTCGAAAATATTTTTGAAGAAGGTTGCCTGCTGTTTGAAAAATTGAATACAACAAAATTTATGAAATAAATTAAATATTGCAATATGGGTAATAAACTAAAAATGTTTAAGAAAACTTAATTTTGAAAATATTTATTAAAGAGTGTTGCCACCTGTTTAAAGAACTTCAATTACCAAGATATTTAAAATAGTGCAAAGGTGTCAAACGAAGGAGCTTCAACAAAGCTTGCAGCCTGAAATACTTTTGAAGCGGGCTGCCACCTGTTTGAAAAAATAAATTTATAAGATAAATGAAATATTATAATGTGGGCATCAAACTAAAAAGATTTAAGAAAACTTAATTTTGGGAATTCTTACTAAGAGTTTCCCACCTGTTTGAAAAATTTAATTGTACTAAATTTGTAAGGTAAATGATATATCATAATGTGGATGTCAAACGCAAGAAAATATGCTGAAAGTATTTTGAGGAGGGTTGCCACCTGTTTGAAAAATTACATAGAATTAAATTCATAGGATATTACTAGGACTATTAAGTATGGGTACCAAACTAAAGCGGTTTTGGAAACCCAACTTTTTAAATTTCTTTAAAGAGGTCTGCCACTTCGAAAAATTAATTTCATTAAATTTATAAGATAAATTAAATATATTATGTGACCGCAAAGATCGCGCGATTTCACCACGGCGGGGGAGATTTCTGTAGCTACAGGTATATGCCAATAAGCTACAATCGAACGATGCCCTTAAACATAATCCAACTGCCTCATATATAGTCAACATTTCTCTTTAATATATCTTCTAAAAATGAACTGAATAATTTTAAAGAAGGCTTCTATATATACATACATATAACTCGCCTCAAGCGCCACCGATACAGATGAAATAGCTTATACTCGGCAAGGTTGCCGAATAAGTACCAAAAAGCAATATCCATCAAAATCAGACAGGCATTTTAGGAGGAAAAGAATTACAAACACTTGCATACCGGAATCTATACTAATTATATAAAGAGAAGTTAATTTTTTTTTGTAACAGGTAATCTCGCGAACGGCTCGTCCGATTTCCAAGAAATTTTGTACATAAATAGCTTTCAGCAACCACCGTGTCATAGGCGAAAAAAATTAACTTTTTTTCGGTAGGTGCACCTGACACCGATCTATTCGAAAAAAATCTTATTTATGCTCGAATTTGCTTGAAACTGGGTGTGTAGGTAGGTTTTTGCTTAGATTAGCATATTGGATCCTTTTTTCTAGTAAGTGGACCAGGGAACGATCTATTTGAAAATATTGTATTTATCGTCCGATTTGCTTGAAATTTGATAGGTAGGTAGCTTTTTGCCTAGATTAACATATAGGATACTTTTTTGAAATAGGTGGACCAGGGACCGATCTATTCGAAAAAAATCTTTATGGTCCGATTTGCATGAAATTAATTTTATAAGAGGTTATAGGCTGATAATAATTTCGTTATATCATGGGAGCGTGGCATCTCCCATACAAATCGAATTTTTCATACCGCATATCTCTAGAAGTATTTGTGGTATAATCCTGGAACTTGATATGGTATCAATCCCATACTCATGGAGAAAAGTGGGCGTGGCGCCTTCCAAACATACTGAAACTTTTACCTATCTGTAAATACATATATAATTCTTCGGTACGTGTGTTTGTGAGTGATCTCCTCCTAAACTAGGTTGACAACATAAAACACCAGGTGGCGCTGGAGTCGAGTTACTACTAAATATGTATTTACGATCAGATTTGCCTCATAATAGAGATATACAGTGGTGAGTAGTGTCGATAGTATTGCAAAAAAGATCCGCAAGGTTGCGCTGGAGTTGAGTTATTGCTAAAATTGTCAAGTGAAGTCATTCGGAGATACCAGGCCTCAAAGTAGTCAAGTTACCACCGTTAAATCTACTACCATAACCATTGCGGTCCTTGATTTACTGTGACTAAACAGAATAAAGACAATTCTTGTTGAATGCCTACAAATTCAATTGTAAGACATTTATGGTATTTCTTCACGGACATAACGACTTCGTTAGATTATTTAAGAAGGCAATAGAGAATATGCTATCAGACGACCACAAAACCAAACTTGAACGTGAATTGTGGTGAAAACATTGGACCAAATGTTTCAATAAAAAAAACGAATTTTGGGCGGGACAAAGTTCGCCGGGTCAGCTAGATTTATATGTAAAGAATACAAGTGTGAACCTCCAAACAAAATTACTAATTTACTTAAAACAGCTTTTTTCACTGTCTTAACAGAACAAAAAAAAAAATAAGAAATCCTATAGGTAGTGATCTTTTTTTCTACGAAAAAATGTTACCTTCTCACAAAGACTAAGAAGCGGGCAATGAAAGTTTAAATTTTTTTGTAGAAAATAAAACGCCATAAAATAATTGTATTGCATTACAGAATCCGAATAGATATGAACATAATATCGAAATTCATAGATTGGTTTTATCGAATCTATTTGCGGTGTAATTTCATGTATTTATATTTTGTTATAAATAACAACTGTTAAAATGAAAGCAAAAAAAAATTAAATAACTCACACGGCAATTCCTCGAAAAAAGGTTGCTCATACGACTTGTATGCCACAGTAAAAACGTGATGTTCTTCGAAAGAACAAGTGAGATAAAGCGCCAACTCTTAGAGTAACGTAGAGAAAAATAATATTTAAAATTGCAGTTATTTGAAGTTATTTCAACTATTTGAAGCAATTTTAATTTTCATAAGCTAAAAATGCATGTTCATGCGAGCAAAAGTACACATACAACATACTTTATTGAATTTCAATTTAGCAGAAAATCCAAACCCATACACAAATGTATTTCTTCCCCACATACATACATATTACTCTCAGAAAATCATGCTATTCAATCGCATCTGCAGTGCCTCAGCCAACAGAAGAGTTTTATAAAAGAAAAATGAATTTTTTACTATACATATTCTTTTCAACATTTTTTCTGACCATGTTCTGCTCATCAACTTCCGCTTCAGTTTTTGTATGCTCTCACATATTGCAATTGTGGCATAGTTGTGTAAATAAATTCATGTATGTATGTATGTATGTATGTACATTTCTGTTTTATAAATAGATACGAAAAGTATGTAGTATGTATTCATGTGTGTAAATGCACTCGTAAATGCAGATGCGCCCTACCACAACTGTGCAGCGTTTTGAGCTGGCAGGATTGTAAAGAATACATCAAACTCAGCATTCGACTAGCAGTTGCTACATTGAACGTATTTTATATACATTTATAAGTACGTGCGTACATATGTATATACGTCATTTTATATATGTGCATATATTATGTATGCATATGTGAATGTATGTACATAAGCGCATAAAACCTGTGTGTGTCTTCGCATAGGAAAGCACTTCAATCTTTTGAGTGTCAGTGTGTCACAATTTTTGCACATTGTTAATGCAACTTTGCGAACGCGCGCAACCCAAAAAAAAAATGGTCGCATATATGAAACTAATGTCAGTATGTCTGTGGGTATAAAAATTCACTGCCAGACCCATGAGAAGCAAGTAATTTTCATTTTTATGTATTCATGACCTTTATTTTACACGAATTTGTTCATACTGAGTAGCATCGTCCAACAAAAGAAATTATTCAAAAACTCTTTTTCGCTGCCAAGGAAACCATGAACATATACATACATACATATGAGCAAATCTCACGAGTTGTTTTTTTAGTGTCACTCCCTTCTTCGGCCAGAAAAAAAACACTAAAGCAATTTTCTTGCATGGATCTCTTTATAAATCGAATTTTTATAGCTCGGTTAATTTTGATAACCCCATATTTTTCAAAAGCTCGTTACACTCTGGTAATACGAAAAAATTCCATAAGCAGTGATCTACATACGTATCTATATACATTGAAATTTCGATAATCGATAGTAAATCAATAAATATCGATTACTCTATATGTTGCAAGAACTCGATGCATTACGATAACTCGATAAATTTCGTTAACTCCATAAATAATTATAATTCAACAAATATCGATAGCTGATAAATTTCATTAACTTGACAAATTTCGATAATCGCATGAATTTTATCAAAGTTAGTTTTATTAAGTAGAAGACCATTACATTTAAATTTAAGTATCGCACAATTCACAGAATATGGTACATTAAACTTAATTCTACAACATTTTTATTTTTATTATCACAGATTTTCGTTACTTTGGGAGAGAAATTTCATGAATTCGCATGAATTTTTATATCTCGATAACTCTTCGTAAATTTCGACAACACAATAAGCATTGATCAACTTGAATAACTCGATACGTTGCTTTAACTCAATAAATTTCGATAACTATAAGCAGCAATGATTCGATAAATTTTGGCAACCTGATAACTTTCGATAACTAAATTTTTCATGATTCTTATCGTAAAATTAAACAAACACCCTCGTCTACTGAAAAATAAGTTTCCAGTGAAGTTCTTGGTTTTGAAATCGATTCGGTAGAATCGCCAATTAATATACATTTACATCGCTAAAAATATTGATTATTATATTGATAACATTATCCATTATTATATCGATAACGCTATCGATTATTAGATAGACAAAAATATCGATTATTACATTGGTAAAAATATCGACTATTACATCGATAACAATGTTGATTAAAATATCGATAAAAATAAAAGTTATTATATCGATAATAATAATAAAAATAATAATAATAATAATAATAATAATAGATTGGCGCTTACACATATGTTAGTGTTTGGCCGAGCTTCTCCTCCGATTTGTTGCGTGCGCCTTGATGTTGTCACACAAAGCGGAGGGACCTACGATTTTACGCCGACTCCGAACGGCGATTGTATTTTTATGAGAAGCTGTTAAAAAAAACCTTTTTCTATATTTTTTGCGATGTTGCTTTGACCAGGGCTTTAACCCAGGTGCTGATGAGTGAAAGCGCGCACTGTTTACCACTATACCACAGCGGCCCAGCGGACCAAAAACACGTTTTTGTCGAAAAATGTAGTAACTTGTGAGATTTGCTCATGTCGCTCCACCTAACAACATTAGTGAGGTAAATGGGCTGGAGATCAATAACTTTTCGTACGCTGGTGGACTTCCAAATCATCATCCGCATAAAGGAGTCAATATTGCTGATAAACAACATTAGAAAGCTTATGAAAAAAAGATGTCGAATTTCGACAACTGAGCGATACTAGCAAATATAAGTAACTTAACCTAACCTCACCAATGTAAATAAAAACAAGTAAGAAAGCCTAAGTTCGGGCAGAGCCGAACATTAAATACCCGGCGCACGTATTAAATATATGTTTTTCGCCTTACCGAAAGCTACGGCTATATGGTAAGCCGGGGCGTATCAATTTTGAGTAAATTAGAGTCCTTAGATTTCGAAATTTTGAAGTTTCAAGCAGTTCTGAAATTTACCGTTATATGAGAAGCGGCCGTTATTTTAGTCCGATTTCAATAATTTTCAACGGTTTGCTTATATGTGGCAAGCACAATAACCACACCGAGTTTGGTACAAATTGGTAGAACGGTTACTGAGATACATATATGTGATCATAAGTGGGCGGTGCCACGCCCATTTTCCAAAAATTTATCACAAACGTATTTCTTGGTAAAGAATTGTTGCAAGCATCAATTTTGAATAAATTAGCTTCAATATTTACTGATTTATCGAAGATTTTGTATTTCTCTAAATTACCGTTATATGGGATGNAACCGTTATGTGAACAAAATTAATATACCCTTGTGCACAAGTGCGCTCGGGTATAAATATTCCGAAATGAATTCACAATGAGTACGCATTCAAAATATTTGCATTTATGCTATAATTTATAGCATTGATCATTATTCATGATTGGCCTTTTCATTTATCGTTAAATTTGCGCAATCGCCTAAATCTAAAATTGTATTATGTAAACACATAGTATGTACGCGTATTTATTGCTCGTATTTAGGATTTAATGTATAAATAGTATGTGCTTACTTCTATGCATTGTCAGTATAATAAGTCTTGTGCATCGAAGCCATATACATACATCCATACAAACCCCTCTATTGATTAGTTACAGTGGGGTTCAGTGTTTGGTATCATTTCAAGTAAAATTTTTTTGAATGGAAATGAAAAGGAAATATAGAAGAGGTTGGAAGGGGATCTTTCCGTCACTTGATTAGGTTTGATAATTGCAGCGCTCCCATTTAGTCAAGTTAATAAAGTTGTAGTTATGAGCTCTAGAAACAATTAATATGGAGCAAGCAGGAGCATCGGTCCATCCATCGGTCTGCGTTGCATACTATGCCGCCTTTCTAAAGCGGTCGCTGTCGATAGCCGGAAGGCAAACCTCCGAATGTATATCTGCCATTCGGAGGCGGCATAAAACTGTAGATCTCTTCATTTGTGATACCATTCGCAAAACACAAATTGGAGAGAAGCTCGACAAAACGCTTAACGGAAATATGATCGCCAAAAATTTTGTTTTTGAGGTGTCTGAATCGTAGTCTGACGAAAGCAAAAACCTGAGAAGGGAGTTCTGAATCAAGAGAGATCGGAGACATAAGAAGACCCTTTAACTTGCAATATTGCTGCGCCCGGATAGCCAAATCCGATACCGAAGGAGATCTCAGGCATTTCCTAACTAGTTTCTATCGCACCATGACCAATCGCAAATACCTGTTTGACTAGCCCGTCGGCTGCCTGTTTTATCGCGACCTTTTTTGTTTAAAAAATTCTCCATAAATCCGGAAGCCTAAACTTATGCTTGAATCTTTCTCGCAACTTGATCCATAGCTGAAATCCTGGACCAAGGGTTTCTTCTCTATCACTCACTTCAACAGAGGCCTGTTAGAGCGCCCTACGGCTGTGCAATATAAAAAGTATGAAAAGTGGAGATTTTCGGGGTCACTTGGAAGTTCTCATACCGTTCACACTACCGAAGTTATCCTTCTACAAACCCTACAAGGTTCGAATTTCTACAAGGCCCGAAGGTCCAAGATTCCATAAACGTCTGAAAATGGGCACATAAGAACCGAAAAAATGTTTTTTTTTGGGTACTTTGCTCATTGAAAGTATTTTCTTAAAAATATTTGATTCTTAGAAATAAGAAATCAGTACAGCTTTTTCGATGCCTAAAAGAAAGATATACAGGCATGTTCTAAAAATTCGAGAATCTGAAATCGACTCGATTTCGATAATTTTTTCGATGGTTTTTATCCCAAAAATTTACAAGTCTCGCATTAAAATGATTTATTTCATATCGCTGCTGGGTATCAATTAGAATATTCACTCTTTTCATCAGATATAATTAAAAACTATTTGGCAAATCGAGTCGATTTCAAAGTTTCAAGTTTAAGAACATGCCCGATAAGCTCATGTTTTTGAGAAAGTCAATGTACCTGTTCAAGTAAAATAGAGTCTACCAAAGTATTTACGCAAAATTTGCCAAATTCGTGTGGTTATGAATATACTTACGTCTGTGAACGAAATATATATGGATTTGTGAATATGGTATTAGTATTTCCGTTGCGGTGATGGTCGCGCTTTGGTGGCAGTGGTTAAATGCCCATTAGTCGACTAATTTATGTACATATATATTGGCTAGAAAACATCCAATTTACATACATATGCACATACGTAGGCGCGTTTAACTATATTATTAATAGGTGCTTTAACAAAGTGATGCATATACATATATGTATGTATGTGTGTAGGTGGCGCTTATGCCTAATATATTTTGCGTTGGCGAAACGAATTATGTAAATGTTTAGCTGATATTGGTTTCTCTTTGCTGATTGAAGATTGATAACCTGAAATGAACGATTATCTACGTTTACGCTTCGGCACTTACATATGTATAAGTAGATATGGTTGTATGGCAGAACTTAAGTGGCTTGAAAATTGATGCGACTTGCAGCTTAAGCTCAATTTAAGCTTAAGCCTCAATTGAGGCATGGAGGCTGCGAAGAATGATTGCTTAGTGCATTTTTCTTTATGATTGATGAAATTTTCTTATTCAAAAATAATTTCGAGTTAAAATTTATGCTATTAAGCGCATCTCAAAAAAGTAAGTAAGTATGATTATCAAATATATTATTGTGTGTATACATATTCACCTTTCGTTTCACATATTTATAAAACCAGTTGTTTTGGCATACGCAAGTATCAAATTCTCAGAAAGAACTCATGAAACGTTTTATTTCCGACGTACAAAGACATTTTCTTTGAAATAAGCCAAAGCGCTCGCTGACAGCCAATAAAATGGGTGCTAAAAGGAAATAGGAAGCAGAAAGCGCTTGGCAACAACCAAAGGAAAATGCAAATGTCAAAGTTGAGCAGCGAAAAAAGCCGTTTGAATGCTGTCAATGTGAAGTGCAGTGAAATGCTGTATTTCTAAATAGTTGAATGATATACATATCAAATTAAAAAAAAAAAAAACATTTCATGGCTTTAATACATAAACTGCAACAAAAGATGTTTTGTGGCTCCCAGTTAAGATAAAATAAGATAAGATAAATGCACGAGTATAAAAGAAATAAGAAATACCACGACTTAAAGGTATTTTTCATTTCTAAAGAATGTCCCTAGCCCAGTATGCCCAAGTCACGCTCGGCTTCCCTTCCTTATTTTACTAAGGGTTTGACCATTGGAGAATTGAAATAAATCAATCTTTGTCTAGCCAGTCACAAAGAATGTGTTCGGAAGTTCCTTTGTCCTCAAGATATAGCCGAAATTCTGACTCTCCTACAATACCTCTTCGGTGCCTATGAAATAGCAGTTGGTTGTGGGTTGTGTCCGTTAGGTACCCGGAGAGTAATATTTTAGTTCAACAACATCCGATCTATTGAAAAGGTAGCCAAAGAGCTTTTGCTGTCTATGCTCCCCATAGCCTCCCAGTACTTACGGCGTTCAGAGTGTACCCACTCAGTAATTGTAGTTCTCGTACTTAGACTACAGAAAGGTTTCGGCCCTTAGAAGATAGTTCAGGATCCCTCTCGCGCCAACTCGGCAGCGATCTCGTTGCCTTCGATCCCACAGTAACTTGCACCCAGCTATAGTTACTGCACTAAGAGTTTGAAGCTTGTTAAAGCAGTTTTAAACCAGTTTAGATATCCATAATCCTGCTTGAAAGGGCCAGGATGGCTGCTTGGCTATCTGAAGAGATACGCCCTTCAAACCATTTTTAAGGTTTAATTTGGCGCATACTTTTCTTGTTATCGAAGCAGTCATTGGATAGTCTA
Organism: Rhagoletis zephyria; assembly: GCF_001687245.7. NCBI lineage: Eukaryota > Metazoa > Arthropoda > Insecta > Diptera > Tephritidae > Rhagoletis > Rhagoletis zephyria. The sequence continues at coordinate 1,655 of NW_016164217.1, read as the reverse complement.
AATTGCAGGTCCCTTGCGGCTGCTATTTCTTGAATAATATTGAGGTGAGTCCATCCTAGGAGTGACTCTAGAGCTGCAATGAAACACGTTCTTATCGATCCAGTGAAAGATATGCCATACTTTGTAATTTACTGTTTTTTTGTAGAGTCTTCTGCCACCATACTACGGATGCATAAAACACAATCGAATGGACGATCATACGGTAAAACCACTCTATCAGCTTTGAGTTCAGTATCCAAGTTTTTTGCAAAAAGTCTTCTGCAGCCCACAGGGTTTCAATTAGGTCTCCTACACTTAGAAAAAAGTCAGCTAAATATACTTATCTCAACACATGGTTTGGTTATAGTAAACGAGTCATATGTTGAGGGAAATATTTTTAGCTGCCTCTTTTCTGGGTTTATCTAGCGAATCTATCTGAATCGGTTAACTACCAATTTGTAGTATGTATTAAGCTTAAGACCACAGTTGTCATAGCTCTAAGTTGCATACTTTCTCTTATAGAAGAATACAATAACAAAATTCACGTAAATATTGCATAAGCGACAAATTTCGCACTTCAACACACTTCGATTGAAGAGGCGGCTTTGTATGCCAGCAAGCATTCATTCAACGCTTTGTCAAATAGCATTTGTGAGCAAGTTTTTTACAAATATAATTATCTTATCATTGGTAAAAGAGAGGAAGAAAAATTGCTGACATGACGTTAAAACGTTGACATCAACAATTTCCGCGCACATCCGTTTCCACTTTCATTTCTAACATTCCCCCGTGAAGTAGGTTGTTTGCTGTCAAATACTTTGCTTGACTGATAGTGATTAAATGTTATTTCTGTGCTATTTCGTTTGGAAAAAAAGTCGAATTGTCTGAGAGGGAAGCGTAGGAAGCGTAGGAAGTGTTAAAAAGAAAACTATAAGCAACAATATTTCTGACATTCGAAGCATGCGGCCATGAAAATGATGAAAATCACTGTCAACACATAGCAATCGTAGTAAATATCTTTGAGCTGTGAAAAGAGAACTAGTGCAAACAAATAATCGAAAGAAGGAAATATCTCACAATGTGTCATATTTGCTTTTGAAAATATTGATATCGATAAAAATATGGGGTTAAAGTAGTGGATGTATTATTTAATAGGAGGTGCAAATGCCAATCAATGATGTATCCTTATTTGAATGTAAATACGTGTCATTTGGATCGATCGCACCTTTTCTGACAAAATAATTTTCCCATCACTGTAGAGACTTTAAAAGAGATTTTTACTTCTACTTTACCCGTACTAGATGGTACAAAAACTTGACTCTGGTACACGTACCGGCACTAAGTATAATACGGGGATTTTCTTCGAGGTAATTTCACTGGATATATGAGCAAATTTCACGAGTTGTTACATTTTTCGACAAAAACGTGTTTTTGGTCGAAAATGGTGGCACACTTATCTTAAATGATGCATTATTTTCCGTTTTACGTAAATAATAGGATTCCATCGCGAAATTCTATGTATATGAAAACTTAAAAAAGATATACTAAAAAGGTTAAAATAACAACTCGTGCTCATATACCTACGGTGACCATCCGTCCTGTATTATAAGGGACAGTCCTCTTTTTGGACCAATTGTCCTGGAAATTAATTTATTTTATACGGGACGCCAAATGTT
>NW_016164216.1:6025-32691 GCF_001687245.7 Rhagoletis zephyria | reverse complement strand
GATTGCTGGCATTGTCGGACTGACCAATTTGGTGCCATACTGTGCTACAAAGTATGCGGTACGTGGCATGATGGAGGCGCTACATGAGGAGATACGCGATGGACCCTACAAAGATTTTGTAATTTTTTTTTATAAAAATTTTTAATCTCACGACAAAGAGCGAAGATATTTAAATGTATAACTCTTTCATTTTAGATAAAACTCACCGTTGTTTATCCCTATATGACCAATACTGGCCTTTGTAAACGTCCGAAAGTCAAATTTCCCTCAATGCTTGGTCTTCTAGATCCCAAGGAGGTGGCCAAGCATATAGTGGAGGCGCATCGCTCCAATGTCAATGAAACCACAATACCAACTAGTCTTCTGCATATCAACAATTGGTGTCGCCTACTGCCGTTACGTTGCGGTCTCTTGTTGAAGGATTATATAGACAGCGGGGTAGAGTCGGATCTGTGAGTGTAGGCGTTGCTGCGGAAACAAATAAATTTTTGAAGGACGTTTTATACTTGATTTTATATTATATTTGGTAGTTGCGGTTGTTCGTTGTAAGAGTTTCCAAAAAAAAAGTTTGTTGTTAATAAAAATATGTAAATTAAACGTGTGTGTTTCATAGGTGGAAAAATCTATTAGAAAATAATTGATCATAAAACAAATAAGGGCAGGCACTGTCTTCGGCCATGCCAAAGGCTTCATAGCTTTCATGAACATCTGCAAATTTTACTTTAACAGATTACTGCTTTTGAATACATCTGCATACATCGATAGAGGAGTTACATACTTATATAAAAAATCGCATCTAAACAATCAGAGGTATGGAAGATATACTTTATATGGCACCAATCTAAGTGATTTTCACTGCTATATGATCGGTATGTAAACCGGTAACACAATTTGTTGGGTTTAGTTTCCTACATAAAGGAGATATATGGCAAAAACTGGTATCTGAACAATCAGTGCTATAGGAGATAAAGCTTATACAGCATAGATTTTGACGATTTTCTCAATAGACTTTGTATTATTATTTATAAATTATCTTACGAAATTTATCGGTTTTAGCTGTTCAAATAAAGGAGTTTTACAGTAAAATCCCATATCTGAACAATCAGATGTATGGAAGATATATGTAGTAGTCACCCGATCCTTGTTATTTTCACTGTAAGTATTCTGTTAATAATGAGTAAAAGTGGTGCGATATTTCATGTTCCTAGCTGCATAAATGGAGGAGTTATGATAAAAGACCTCATATCTGAACAATCAGTTGTATGGAGCTATATGTTATAGTTACCCGATCTTTTTAATTTTCACTGTAAGTTTTCTGTTAATAGTTATTGAAAACAGTGCGGAATTTTATGTTCCTAGCTATATAAATGGATGAGTTATAACGAAAAATTTTATATCTGAACAATCAGTTGTATGGGAGCTATAGGTTATAGTGACCCGATCTTTGTAATTTTCACTGTAAGTATTCTGTGAGGAAATACAGATAATATGGCCACGTCCCTGTTGCTTCATTTGCGGCAGAAATGCTTCGAGTGTCCAGAAATGTGATAGTACATTTATATCGAAAACGCGCTTTATCTCCTCAGCTGTGTGTTGTTCCAACGGATGTGTTGGCATAATACCGACATTGTTCACCAACACCGAAACACGTCCCACTTCGGCTTCTACTTTGGCGGCTAGCCTCAGAACGGCTTCGCGATCGGAAACATCACAGCTGCAGGAAGAAAAAAAGAAAACAAGAAAAGGGTTTAATGAACGTCTGAAGATAGGCACTATTATCAGTAAAAAAAAAAAAAAAAATAAAATATCTAAAAAATAATATAAAAAAGCATACGTATACGCGTAGACGGAGTTCTGCATAAGTCGTTTAGCTTTCTTTAGTGTCTCTTCATTGTTCTTCTCGTTTATGTCCACACACACTACTACACTACCCCAGGCGGTGTAATGCAAGGCCAATTCGCGTCCAATACCATGTCCAGCGCCTGTTATCTGCGAAAGTATATTTGCAATAAAACAAAGTGAATATATGTATTTATATTTTTTACCAATATAATTTCACCGCTTATGTCTTTTAGTTTTTTGTTCATCATCTTTTCGAAAAGGCGTTGCAGTAATTCTAAAAGTATTTTTACGAATACCACAAAGAATTCGCTAACGTCCTGAACAACGTCCATGATGCGTTTCGATACTTTATTTGTGCTGGAAAATTAAAAAATTTAATTAGAAAATGAATAAGTGTATTTATTTCAAGTATTGGGTTTTTGAGATAATCATACAGAATTATCCGTTATGCCATGTTCAAAATCGTGTCTTGTTTCCGGGGGAATGCCACTACATAAATATGCATCTAAATTTTCTTCATTTTGAGAGTGAATCGAAAACTTAAATATTTTAAACTAGCAAATACCCGGCATGCCTTACTGCGTCTTAAACGTATTTTTGTGTTGTTATTCCCTCCCAAAACTGTTATGGTCGCATTCATCAATCATAAAAAATATTTAAAGGGATAGGTTTTCAAACAAATTTTCAATTTATTAACCATTCTTTATTCCTAATGAATGTGGGTCTCATTGAATATATGTACTTTGTAGGACAGTACAATTTCTTAAAACTCTTTAGTTTCATCGCCGTATTGTAATATTTGATTTATTTTACACATTTAATTGAATAAAATTATTCAAACAGGTGGCAATCCTCCCCAAAAATTATTTTTGGCAGTAAACTTTCTCTCTCTCTCTCAGTTTGATACCCATATTACTAATGTTCAATTTATCTCATCAATTAAATTAAATTAAAATTTCCAAAAGGGTGGCAGCCCCCTTCAAAAATATTTTTGGCAGTAAAATTTCCTAAACCTCTTCAGTTTGCTATCCGTATTGGTAATGTTCAATTTATCCCATCAATTAAATTAAATTAAAATTTTCTCACAGGTGGCAACCTTCCACAAAAATATTTTCGGCTGTAAGCTTTTCCTTTGCTAGCCATATTTCAGTATTTAGTTTACCTAATCAAATTACGTAAAATGCAATTTTCAAACAGTTGGCAACTCTCTAATTTTTTTCCTTTCAATATTTTAAGTTAGACTTCTAGAAATATATCGGTGAAAACCGCATTCTACTCCATGCATACAGATAGACAAAATTTCTAAAAATTGTTGATTTGGCTTCCGCTACTCTAACTTTTCTTTGATAATAATTTTATTATATGTATAAATAATTTTTAGCAATTCTAAATACTAACAAAATATTAACTTTTACCACCATTTAAGTATATTTATTTTCCCCCTTTCAGTATCAAAAAGTTGCTTTGACCGAAAAGTGCAGCTTTTACCGCGGCGGCGATGATATGTACTGTTACTAACACAGCAAGAATTTTTATAACGTTAATAAAATGACGTACAAATTTATATAGTATAATATTTTCCACGTAGGAAACCTTCACAGTCCCTATTCCATGCTCCAAATTATGTCAGCATAAAACATATTCCAGATGCGAGTTCTTCAGTACTAACTTCGGGAAGTTTCTAAATAGAACGTTCTTAAATATTAGAGGCAATGGAATTTGGCATCAAATACAATTAGGGGATTCACAAGACGTGTTAACCGTCGTAAAATCTTAAGGTTAACATCTTTTTTAATTAAAATGGTTTTAGGGGATTTCTAACTAAACCGAAATTCGTTTAAACTGATAAAGAATATATAATTAGCCAACCCCCCAACCATTTTAACCGCTATTTTACATAAACAAGTTTTAAGCTTAAGATTTTACGACGGTTAACACGTCTTGTGAATCCCCTAAATATGTCTGTGAAGTTTCAAGAGTGTGCCACGGTATTAAAAAAAAATGGCAGCATGCAGAATATCTGTCGCAGTTATTTTGTAATTTTTGAAATTTTCCGATTTTTTCATTTTAAAATTTTGATATACATGTACTTCTAAATGGAAACCCTAAAGCCTGGTTTTCATTAATCAGCTGTTCGCATGGCAAACGAAATCAAAATTGCCAACATGTTGGCAAATACATTTTGGTTGTCAAATGCTGCCACATCAGCGGCGAGGACCGTTTTCACTTGGCTGTCATTTTACATGACCGTGCGTGGCATAAGGTGGCATCAAGGTTTTAATCGGAAGAGTCTTGAAAAGGCTTTATTTCTAAGCAACATAAATATGTATAGCAGGGGCTCCACATGTTTGAAAATTCAAATTCAAATTGAATTATAGGAATTAACGGTTTAAAAAGTAAAATTCAAAATTTTCAGTCATTTCAATTATTTATTACAATATATACATGTACATAAGTATGAAAAAGTATCACAAGAGAGAGGTTTAAGATAGTTTTAGTTTGAAAATATTTTGTAGATATTTAAAAATTTAAAGTTTCCTGATTTTCGCATATTTTAAGTATGTTGAGTTTATTTAAAATAAATTACAACTAATGTAGCACGTAGAAATTTCATACACTCAGCGAAGCGGTCCAATGATCGGATCTAAACCAAATTAATATGGGACCAGCTTTCATTAAAAAACCATACCATATTTCATTAAAAAAAAGAATTCTACACATAAAAACATATACATATAAAAAAAATATTTCGAAGAATTGCTAACCTTCTCCTTTTTTTGAAGTCGGTTAAAAATTAAAAATTGGTGGGCCTTTCTTTGTAAATTCGTTTGATTCCAGAAGCATCAATACATCCTTTGCAGAACCTAACAATCCACGCTTAAGCTCCTGAGTTAAGCAAACATTCCAAAGGCTGGTTTTTAATCGTTCTTTTTTTTTAAGATTCACATGCAAATACATTTTGTCAATTAAGAATTGATATGACTACTTATTCTTATAAGTACCGGCCAGAAATTTTAACCTTCTCACACCACTAACTAACTTAAAAAGTCTAACAAAACAATTCAAAAGCGAGCAACGAAAATCTAAGTCCAAAACAAATATAAATATTATGGCTAAGAAAACTAAGCAAATATTTATTATCTAGTGTTGATTGCCGGTAATTGACACAAAGCCGGCCGGCTACGCTGCTGCCAGTCATGCCACTCTTGGCCGCATTAAAAGCGTGCATTCAGCCGCCTATCTCTCTCTACGGCTACTCACTTTACAAATCTGGCACTTGCCCGTATGGGCAACAAGTGGGCGGCAAAAATGTTTACGAAACGTAAACAAATGCACACGCAACGTCATGATAATGGTGGTGAGCAGAGTGCACAAGTGAAATGACAACATTGGCACATTGACACACACACACACACACATACAGACATACCGCAGTGATGTTGCAACAAGTGCAATTTGCTTTTAATTATTTTTAATGGTTTTTTATGGTAAATATGCATTCGCATCGGCAATTGCAACTGCGTGTACATGCTCGTATGTATGTATAGAAAAGTATTTCTGCATTGGTTTGAAATGTAATTAACCTTATAGAAGATGATAAAATTTTGCAACAATTAACCTTTTTAATGGACTGGCAAAGCGTATTTAATCGTTCTTCTTTTACATAATATGTAAATGGCATTTGGCTGCACGCATGCACATATGTACATACATAATTCGTCATTTAATTTTAATGAGCAAATTTGTATGCAACACTTGCGGAAAATGTGAATTACGAAATGCCATTCAGTGAATATGTAGTGGCGTGGAAATCGAAAGTATGTTAAGTACTTAGCTAAGTTTTAAGATAATACCTATGCACTCTCAAGTTCAAACTGCAATATAGGACAAATTTGTTATTAAGTGTATTTACACGTAGCAGCCATACTGCTTGGTTTATTTAGATTTTTATGAGTGGGTAGTTTTACTTAGCGCCAATGTACAGCGTAATAAATTCAGCATGAGCGTGCCAGTAATTTCAATTAGCAGAAGCGGGCATAGAAAAGTGAGTGCTTATTGATTTAGCGGTAAAACAGTCATTCCGATGAGTTGTGCGTACGTCGGGTTACGATCGTAAAAGATGTAGTGGAAATATACGACATAAAATTGCCAAACGATTTACCAGATAGCCAGCAGTTAGATAATACTTTTTTAATATGGAAATTTAAATTAATTGGTTTGAACGTATAAAAGACTTACATTTATATATGTATATATTTTGTTGAATGAGCAACGCAAACTGAACCATATTTGTTATCATTGTATAAAAGGACGCACTTAGGGCTTCGTTTAGAACTACCTTTGAAAAGTTGCCATTCATTTGGATGGTATTGCCAAAGACCCATTTCCAGAAAATACGTTTAAGACGCAGTGAAGGACGCCGGGTATTCCCTAGTTTATTATAAAAATCATAATTTAACAGTTAAATTTTAATTTTGTGCAGAAAACGAAGCCTGAAAATATGTACCACTTAACTATAAGTAAACTAAATAAATTTATAAACATTTTGCTTATAGTTATGTGGTACATATTTTTAGGCTTCGTTTTCTGCATAACCATTCGCAGTCTAGTAATCAGGGACGAGAACAAAAGGTATGAACGAACGCTTCAAAACCAAAATCGAAATGAGAACAAAACTGTCACGAACGTTCTCAACGGGGAATTATATAAAAACAAAACACTGTGAAACGTTCAAAAGAAAAAAAAATGCGAGCAATGTTTTCGGGAATATTTCTAAGAGAACAAAATGGGTAACCGGAACGTTCTGGCAAAGAATAAAACGGGAAAAAACGTCTAAAGAACTTTCTCTCGAAGAACCATTTGGGAACTAAACTCTCAGGGACTTTCTGACAGGTAACGAATCGGGAACAAATATTCTCTGAACTTTTCGCGAAGAATGGAAACGAGAACTAAATTTTATGCCAATAAAGTAAACGAAAGACTTAAGACACGAACTTTTCTTGCATATAAAATTAAATGGACATTCACAGTAATGATAAACGATCTGGAAGTTGAAATAATCCAGCTTTGCTCTGGCTTAGAATTAACAATGGTGGTTCCCACTGAAACCGATTTTTAATCCCAACACGCAGACCCACCTCTCATTCTTAACGTTAAGTTCCCAAACCGATTGTTCTCGTTTTGTTCATTGTTCACTATCAGAATGCTCTTAAGACGTTTGTTCTTATTTGATCCTAATTAAAAACGTTCGCGATACTTTCGTTCTTATTTTGTTCTCATTTTAAACGTTTCCGACAGTTTCGTTCTCATTCTGTTGTTCTTGAGAACGTTCCCGAGAGTTTTGTTCGGGGTTTGTTCTTTACGGAAACGTTGCCGAATCTTTTGTTCTCATTTTGTACACTTTTAAACTGCTCTCAATACTTTTGTTCCCGTTTGGCTCTTTCGTAGGTACGTCCATGTAATTACATTTTGCTCTCGTGCAAAACTAAACCAAAACTGGAACGCCTTCTCGGTTCCTGAATCTAATTGTTATATTTGCATTTGTGTTTTTTTCGATCATATTATAACCGTTTTTTAGGCGGCCTCCATTATAATAGTTAATGAAAAAAGCGATTACATTTATCGAAAAACCAAAGTCTAAATTTGACGATTATTTTTTATCGAAACAAATTCACAAATTACGATTTGCAATGATCTGTAAATTAAAATCTTTTGTCCAAATTTATAAAAATAAAGAAGACTTTAAATGCTTTGTAAAACAAACATTTTTATGAAAATATCACTTTATAAAGCTTTTCAAATGCACTTTATTTTTTATGAATTACTTATGCTATTGGTATTTAACAGTTATTTCCGGTCCCTGGCGAAAAGACTTAGGTATATGCCTCTAAGCACCGAAATTATTGTAACCATATAGTGAGAAAATCTGAAAATTAGTGAATATCCTAAATAAATATAATTAAATTTATGGTAATAAAGATTCATAAGTGGATCGTATCTATAAAAAAGAATCGAATATAACACACTTATTTGCTCCACTTTTTAATTTCATTTAATCATATATATATATAGCACATTACACATTAGGGAGGTCTTTAAAAATATCAATATCTAAATTTTGTACAAAACAAAGACATCCACGAAAATTCGATAAAATTTAAATTTTTTAATGTCCCCAAAAAATCGACAAAATTTTGAATTGAAATCTTATAAATTTGACAATTATTGAAAATTATTCATATATGTAAATCAGGCTGCTCAAAATTTTTATATTGAAGTAAAATTGCAATACATCTAAAAAATTTATGTGTACACCGATATTTTTTTTGGAATACAAACGAAGTTAAAAACACAAATTTATTTTTATTGTACGATTAGTGAATGAAAATTTTTAACAACGTGAGTATTTACATAAATATATGTGGAATAATACAGTGCGTTAAGAAATGATAGCAACATGTAGATGAAAAGTTCCAAATTTTGGTAAGAGAACTGCTTGCATATACTTACATCATATTGCAAGCCAAAATTTTACAATTTCATACGTATCCCTGGGATACTCCTCGCTTATAAAAGTAAAAGTAGTTTTTTTTTATAAAAACGGCCTCAAGCTCAACAAAATTGTTGAATATAATTGTCATAAGACCATAAATAACAAAAAAGCAAATAACTTAAGGACGGGCACACTTAAAAGTTGAATATTCTAGAAATAGAATTATTAACGAATACCAGCAACCACATGATCAGTTGTGAATTGCAGCGGAATAGCTGCGCGTGATTATAGTTAGCTCACAAATGTGCTTATGGAGTGAGCAGCTCTCGCTGAGTTATAGCTGGTAAAAGACAAAGTTTGGTAAAATTTTTGGGATTTGTAAAAAAGTTGAACTTTTCAAATCTAGGTAGCGACAATTATTTTTTTAATTTTTAAATTTCCGCGGATGTTCATGATGTTGATATTTTATAGACCAGCCTAATATGTATACATACATATACATCCATAATTGCACTTATAGCTACGGTGACCATCCGTCCTGTATTATACGGGACAGTCCTTTTTTTTGACCCATTGTCCTGCTAATTTATTTATTTCATAGGGGACGCCAAATGTGCTGTACTTCTTTTCACGACGCCTTAACAGCTCATTTAAATGGCTTGCTTATGAACGAGTTTTAAGTGATGTTGGTATATGATCGTAATTTTCTCCATAAACAGTTATTATTTTCTAATCTAAATGCCTGTGATTCGAATCGAGGAATACATGCAGTGACCAAAATAGAAATTAGGACTCGACATTTTAGTAAGTTTTGGCTCCTTCGTTTATTTAATGTTTTTTTTATTTATTTTATGAAATGAAAGCTCTTTTCCTAATAAAAATCATATAACAACAAATTTTCAACTTTGTGTAAAAAACTATAAAAATTAATTCTGCAATGTTTCGCCAAAATTTCAAATTTTTTAATTCGAATCTTTAGAAAAAATTTGGTTTGCAGTTTTGTAACTTAATAAAATTGAGTATAATAAAATGCGAGTGGAAAATGCTGCTCATTTGCTTCTCTTTTAAAAAAAATGGTCTAACATACTTACTTTGCATGAAAAAATGCGTTACACCGTAAATAAAAAAATTCCAAAAATTAAAAAAAAAAATTTAACGAATATTTTTAACAATTTTTTTGGGGGTAAAAATCTCGAGTAAATTATCCTACAAATTTGTGATGTTACTAAAAGGATACTGTTTCAGAGCTAATACACCTAGGATCATTGAAGAAGGCTTTAAAGATCTGTAAGCTGTTGTGGAAAAAATTTGCAAAATTATTTTTTGTCCCGTATTCGGCTCTCATAAATATGGTCAACGTACTTATAGCACATATATGTATATACTCGTAATATTAAGCATTGAAATGGCGTTTATATATATACTTACTGTATGACTTCACGCTCAATCATCTTGCTCTCGGATAGCTGTGTGCCACTGTTTATTTAATTTATTTCTTTTTCGAAGTTTTGCACCAAAATTATTGATTAATATTGATTTACATATGTATTATACATACATACATACATACATACATAAATATGTTGATTACGAATATATTTAGGGGATTCCCTTAAGCTCGAAAGTGGCTCGAAAACCACGAAACCTCGAAACTTTTCCAGCCTCGAAAAACAACTGTCAAAAATTGTATGAGTGGCGATTTTCGCGTGCCTCGAAAACTTTCGAGGCAAATTAGTCGCGAAAAAAGCCTCGAAAAGTCGTTCGTAAGTTTCAGTGTTGCCTTTATAATTGTTGACTGCGTTTTGATCAATAAATTCATACAATTTACATTTTTCACTTTTTCGTGGCATTTTCAATGCTGATTTTATATGTATTTATTTCAGCTGATGCGATGTATTATACAAAAAACTCTGAATGAGCTGTCAAACTTCGGAATTTCTCCATTGTTTACGAGGCTGAAAAAAGGTGCATTCCCAAAAACAGCCTCGAAAACTTTCGAGGTTTTCGAGTTTTCTGCTCTTCGCGTTTAAGGGAATCCCCTAACTGTAAAACGTGGTCCGCAGCGGAGGTGCGCATTTACACGTGATTAACTTTTAGATGGTTTCGTCTGCCTGTGGTCTAACTAAACGAAACAACACAAGCATACAAACATACGTCAGCATATGTCGGCTTTTAACCGCAAAAGCGCGTTCATTTTCGTTTGCACAAGCAGACAGAGAACCATTCGCGAATGCAATGCACAAAAACGGGTCGATAAGACCAAGTCAGAGCAATTATTGCAAGTGGTTATTGCAAAATGCGGCGGTGCTACTAACGCGATTATGCTCTAGCAGTGCAGGAAAGACTGAGTAGATACATCGTTACCTAAAGGTGAAAAGGTGCTAAGTCCATTTTTTGAAATTGTTCCGAACAGAAAAAAGAACCTTCTTATCTGTATATTATTTGTCATTTTGCATTAAAAATTCAAAATTGGATAAAAAGCGACTTAGCACCTTTTTATTTTACCTTTAGGTAGCGATATGCATCTATGAGTGTAGTTATAAAAACAAAAAAAAAAAATGAACGCAATTTGCTATTCGTTCGACTATGGTTTGCGCAAATCAGCACTATTTTAGTGCATCCGATTTTAGCGGTTTTTGAAAAAAAGGAAACGGGTGTGAGTAAGCGAATAAGTGTAGCGGCTAGACGAACCAAAACCTGTCAAATACTATTCGTGCAATGCAGCATTCACTTCCCACTGGCTTCTATGTTGCCGTCGTAGAGTGGCGAAAAAAGTCGTAAAGTGCCGGCGGTGTTGATGCAACAACTGGTTTTGCCGACGTGATAATTGTGTATGCATGTTGTAAGTAAATAAACGTTGCGGCCACTGTGCACCATTGCGACACTTTAATTATTCGTTCTTTTTTTTTGGATGTACTAAGTATACGTGCGAGGCGAGCACATCGAGGGAACTGACAGAAAACTTCCTATATATTTGAAATAAAACTTTGTATGTTTCGTTTTGTATTCGTTTTTTTTTGGTTTTAACAAAAAATGTGATTTGTGGATGTCGCAGACGTTGACTTTCGGGTTTAAGTACCTTAAAGCCTAAAAAACTCCCTTTCAACACATACCTACTTACTTATGTTTGTTTGTAGGTTCGTACCTAAAAAATATTGACGAATTAAAATGAGAAAATTTGAACAATAGTTCTGAACGCTGATATGATCCGCATTTAGAGTTGCTGCAAAGCATGCCACCACAAGCCGGTTTCCTCATGAGGGTGGGAGGGAAAAATGAAAATGTTGAAAATTTTCTTCCAAAACCAAGGGGAAATATGGTAAAAATCATGTCATCACCACGTTTTCATGCGCAAATAAAACGAAGTAATAGTTTTAGGTTTTCGAACTACAGTGGCGGGCAATGATGAGTACAAGGTGATTTTTGTTAAATATTTGCAAGGTTTTTAAAGTTAAATTTTTTTGTTGTTTTTGTCAATGGTTTATGCTTTCGCCAAAACCATTAATATAAATTAAACTTTCAAACTTATACAACTTTACAACTTTATACTTAAAAATATTTAACAAATTTTCTTTAATCCATTGAGCTTTCTAATGTGATTTTTTAGAATTTTATTGTTGTGTTAATTTCATTTAATTTTCCTTGCAAACGGTCTTGCGTATTTTTTCCATAAGAAATTCATGCTGCTTTGAAAAAAATTTCAAAACGCCGTAAAAAAAATCTGAAAAAAAAACAACGCGATTCCGCAGCTGCTTAAAACTTGCACTTTATTATACTAAAATTATTAAGCTTACAAAACTGCATAATCAAAAGAAATCTGAAAAATCAGATTAAAAAACTCAAATTTTTAATGAAAATTTGTAAAATTTTTCTAGGCTCTGTTTAAAGTTAGAAAGCTTGATTTATATGTTTTGGTTAAGCATGCGCCATATTTTTACAAAAAAAAAAATAAAAACTTAAAAATTTAACTCTAAAAACCAGGCAAATATTAAACAAAAATCACCATGCTCACATCACTGTTCCCCACTGTATATCTTAGGTGAAGAATTGTTTGGTACAACGGCTTGATTTACTGCATACATGGCAACCGTAGTTGTCCTGGCCACTCTATGATAACACCGTGCGGTAAAAACAAATATAGTAAAAGTGCATTTTTTACTTTCCTATCCTTCATCCTTGATAGCATGGATAACTGCATGTCTAGCCTGACACCAGCTGGCTGGAGCTCCACTTCCCTCCCATCAAGGGATGAGCGGGCAGGGGGCTGTGGTTGGAGGGGGGCTCGGTGAACTTTTGCACGGATGCGGCGAAACTTGACGGAAGGGTCGGTGGACGTTTATTTCCAGGGAGCTCTGCATCAACCTCAAATTTAGGCTTCCCAACCACTGTAGCCTTTTTCAGGCATACCATAACACCATCCCAGTATCTGGGAAACTTCTTGACCGATATAAAAAGTATTTATGCCCATTTAAAGATAACTTAAATACCTTTTATACGACTTATATACTACAACAATTTTCAAAGAAAATTTTAAATAAACACAATTTAAAAAAAATAATAATGTCTTACGGCGTCTTCAGACTCAAACCGTAGAGCGATGTACGAGTTTAATGTGATAGTACTCTCCTCGGACTATCGCCAGGATTTGAGTAGGCAGCCGGAATTGGAGCGCTAACATGAAGTATTAAACATTTTCAATTGGACCAAAATTAAAAAAAAAAGTTGGTGACATTTTCGACAACACTTCTTCTAAAGCCAATAGCCACTACATATTTCTCGTTTTTTTTTTTTATACATATTGCAACATTCGATAAAATTTCAGGTTGTTTAATAAAATTTCAGATTGTCCATTTGTCAACACGCTTTCATGAGGCAAACTCGCCGGCCGTCTATTGCTCTCTATTACAAAACAGCAATCAGGCCACATTTTGTGTGTACGAAAATACCTGCCTAATGTGCCAGACACATTAACAGCAGCAGCCCATCGCCACAACGCCACAACGCTTGCTCGCATTACTATAAGTTATCGCAGCAGCAGCAACAACACACACACGTTCGCTACAACTTAAAAATGCATTAACGTAAGTATCGACATACAAAACAAAAGCTTTCGTTGAAATGCGGAAGTGGAAGTGCCGATTTTGCGGATGGTGGACGGACGGACGGACGTAGTTGTTGCTGCAAATGTGGGCCTTTTACTGGTTTCCCCAGTGGGTAACAAAACCACAAGCAGACAGTGAGGCAGACAGACAGACAGACACGGGGATAGACAAAATGCATGATCGATATTCGTGGATGTGCAATTTTACATACATATGTTTGTATGTATGTATGTATGTATGTATGTATGTTTCTTTGTTTGCGTTTTAGTATAAATAAAAAAAACAAATACGTTGAATTTTAATTTCGTTTTTGCGCCACTCATTTTTATTTTTTTTTTTTGTTACTGCTTCTGCCTCTCATTTTTTGCGAATGTATGTGCCGCGCATTCGCAAAGAATGTAATAAATCACTGGTGTAGTTTTAGTTGTATTTTGCGCATTAAATTTTTGTTCAAAGGTTGTTGGACAACCTCCTCACTCCTTTTGACTCACTTATATATGTAATTTCTGAAGTTCTGCACATAAAGTCTGCGACTCGTTTTTTGAGGAAGAATACTTTTGTATACTTATTTGTTTAATGGCGCGATATCTGAATTCACGTTTATTTTGTCTGACTTCGAACTGAACTTGCATCGGCCGCCGTTCGATGCAAACTGTTTTGAGCTGCGCTGGTGGCCGCTGGTTTAACTGCAGATTGTGACTGGCTTTTGGCAAGCATTGTATAGAGCAAGCTTTTAGTGCAATATTTTTTTACATTTTTTATTTTTATTTTAATATCTTTTTTTCCTCTTGCGCTGCTTTTTCCTTGAAGCGAGATGAAAAAGCTGTTGGTTGCAAGCTCAAAGGCGTTAAGTGAAGCAAGAAAATCTACCAAACAACTTGCCACTTACAATAGGTTGCAAATTTTAATAGCCAAACATTGTTTTTGCGTAGTAATTTAGTTTTATTTTTAATAGCACTTTAAAGTGGAGGCTGACTGAAGGTTTTTCCTTAAACCCAGGTGGCTAATCATATTTTCAATTTGATAATTGTGATGGATGTTATATGGGTACACCCTAATGTTTATGCACATAGGCGCATTTCGATGGCAAAGCTCTGTCTAAAGGATTATGAACTTAAATTGGCGACAAGATAAAGCCGGCATTTCGTCTCTTGCGATAGACTAATTCCGACTAGGTACTCGAGAATGCTGTTATCAATTGAATACGCAGAGAGCAGTTTGTGTTCTGTTTAGATGATTCATCCGTTTTCTAGCTAAATCATATACCAAGGGCCTGTCTAAGGTCCTCAGTACCCGCTTACTGCGTTCGGAGTTTACGCACACAGAAATTATACAGTCAGCGTCAAAAGTTAGCATACACCTTTTTTATACAAATATGCATAGTTCATTCTATAACAAAAACCATATAAATCGAAGTTTCACACTTTGTATAAAATTCGCGAAAATTAAAAAAAAATTTAACAAAATTTAAAACTTTCTATTCAGAATCTTTCATTTCAATTTTAGTTTAATAAAGTGGACGTTTCAAATCATTAAAAATTACCGTTGATTTTTTACAATATTTTTTGTGTAGGGTTTTGCGCATTTTCCGCCATATAAAAAGATTTTGATCATACTTACGGCATACTCGAAAATTTTCAAAAATTTCTTACTAAGTTTTGTGAATTTTATATAAAAAGTGAAACTTTAATTTGTGTGGTTTATTGTATAGAATGAACTATACTTTCATAAAAATTAATGAACATATTTTTTCATTAAAATAATTGTGCATATTATATTACAACAATGTATATACTAGCTTTTGACTCTGACTGTAAGTCTCGAAAAAAATTAACTCAGCCTCAGAAAAATATTCCTCGACCAATACCAGCCACCAATCTATCATTTGGTCATGCATCCTATCTCTTCGAAAATCTATGTATAAAAGGAATATCGTCGGTGATACTGCAAAACGTTCTATGTCACTTATTACCTCTGGCGCTTAATTGATCTTTTATCTGCATCTGATCGCTTGTGGCAATAGTTCATCTTCATCAGCCAAAGGTAGACAGTTTTGTCATTCGTCTATTAGGGTGTAACGATTTGCATAAGATGCATTTCGGTGCAAGTAAGAGACCATCTAAGTGTCAAGGGTACTAATAGACATAGGCCGTTTGCAGTAGTATTACCGACGATATATATTTTGAAACTTTCATTGTTATTATTCGCATTCAACGCATTTGCCTATCATGTACAATGCACATTAGGGTGGTTCAAAAATGCATGTGAAAAAAGTAAAGGCAGAATTCTTAAGCTCTCACCCCTAGTATTGTTCTATATCGAGAAAAAAAACCCCTGGGTTTTTATTTCGAAATAAAAAAAAAAATTTAGAGGTCGCTCAATGCGCTAAAAATTTCCCACATATAAAATGGGGAAAAACAAGATTTGTACAATATTTTTCGATCGGAAAACTCCGTTTCTCTTCAGCAGAATACCGATTTTTATGAGAACTATAAAATATAGTTAATATTAAGCAATGGTTAAATAAACCATTGGGTATTATTATTGGAAGTCTTCTGATCGAAAAATGTGGATTTTCTAAAATTCTATACCATTTCTACGAAAATTGTTTTTTTTTTTCCCATATAAAATACTCCACATGGAAAATTTTTAAGGCTTTGAGCGACCTTTACATATTTTTTGATTTCAAAATATAAAAATAGGGTTATAAGTTTTTTTCGGTATAGAAAAATCCTAGAGAGTGAGAGCATAAAAATTCCGACTTTTATTTTCTTGGAGCACCCTAATGTACATGCATATGTAAATACTATATTCGTATGAGTATGTACATACGGTGGCAGCATATAAATATGGACGCGACATTTTAACAATTTTTTTTATTTCTTTATTTAATGCTTAGTATTTTCATGAAAGTTTAGCTTATTATCTAACAAAAACCATGTAAGTATGAATTTCAAACTTTGTACAGAAATGAGGAAAATTCGGTAAATTTAAAAAAAAATTGCATTAAAGTTTCATACTTTTTAATCAGAATTATAACACACCTTTGATTTTTGGCATTTTTTTTGTTGTTGACGGTGTCAAGCATTTTTTCACTACAAAATAGTTATTTTCGACAATTTTTTTATACATATGTTCAAATGTTTTTTAAAAAATCTTATTAAAATGCTCGAAATTTTTGATGAAACTTTGTCGAATTTTCCTAATTTTTGTACAAAGTTTGAAATTCGGAAATACATGGAGAAAAAATAAACATTAAAGAATCAAAAGACTTTTGTTTTCGCCAATGTGCGTTCATAAATGTCGGCTACCCATTTCACTTTCGAATTGACCCCATTTGATCTTTTAATTTTTACATGCATAGCAAGAAAAGAATCTATCAACTCTTCCTCTTCGCAGTTTACGCTTTTATGCTCACAGTGAACGTACGAGCAAACATTTACTGACTTACTTACATACATAGTACAAACGTGTGCTTATTTTATTTTAGCAAACCAGATGCTGTTGCCCTCCTCCAAAACGACCTTGCCCAACGTCAGCGATGACCAACTTCAATTAGCACCTTTTTTTTTTAAGAAACCAAAAAAGCGCCTTTAAACAAGTAGCAGCCAAAACAACAACATTCACTTTGCCACACAGTACTCGTAGCTTGTCAACGCTTTTTCACTTTATGCACTTATTTTCTTCTGCAGTATTTGTGGAATACCCAGCAGACTTAATGACTCCAGTATGCATGAATGTTCAATTTCTTTATGCTTCAAATAGTTGGGCCGTTAAGTTAACTACAGAAATTTCTATGGCATTTATAAAATTTGAAGAGTGAACGGCCTTAGGACTGAAAAGTAGAAAATAATTTTTTCTAAACCCATAGAATATGTCTTGATAAGTTTTGATTTTAAATTTTTAGCAAAAGTCATTATAAACAATTTTTGAGATTTATTTAGAATGAAAAACGTGATAGACAATGATTTTAATTTTTTAAGTTTTATTAAAAAAATCGAGCTTAATGACTCTTTTCAGAGTTTTATTTACTGCTTGAAAAATAATCGTTATTTCGTGAGTTTTTTTTTTTTGCTCAGAAAATAAAACTTTGTTTTTGGGTATTTTTTTTTTTTAACAAATGCACCGGAACGCTCCAGTCCTGAAAGTAGTATCCACTAATGCTATCAGGCCATTTCTAATTGGAATCATTTGGCCCAAAACTTTTTAGGCCATTATTTTTTATTATATTATTTTTTGAGCCATAAATAAAACTCATTAAATAATCATTAAAAATTTTATTTTTTCAAAAATAAAAGTTATAACCGTTAGTGTCCTTGATTTTTTGCTTATAGCCTTTGTTTTGTGTTTAATTTGGTTGCCTGGGCTACATATGTAACTGCATGAATGGTATGCTTCTTATTTGTTGTTGTTGTTGTTTTGTTTTCTCTTAAGCATTCACTGAATTGTTGCAGTTAACTCCTTTGTAACCCACTCACATTTCCTGTTTATCGAATTGTTGCTTATCGCTACAACTTTTGAACTTTTCAAGGTTAGGAATGTAACAGAATGCACCAGCAAAGTGAGTTGTGTTTATGCTGAAAGTGTTGTCAACAAAAAAAAAAAACAATCACCAGCATATGAGAAAGGGAATAGCAGATGTATAGTAACTGGTATGGTTACTTATCATAAAACGTATGTAATTGCTAAAACATCGATGTTTTCAGGAAGAGTATCAAATTCCAAAAAAAAATAAAAAAAAAATTAATATATAATTCAAGCATACAAAATTACCTTCATTTGAATTGTTGGAATACGACGTTCATCTATTAGTAAATGAGCAGTATGCACTTACAATTTTTGTTAAACACCTATTCGCCTGCGATGACTAGCAATTATTCTGCAGACACATTACTTTGAACTTGAACTTCATGGAAGCCCATTCATTAAGTTGTTGAATTACTGTTAATTATACTTTTTCACAAGATATATGTATGTATGCATATATGTACCTACATAAGCATAAATCTTTGGCATTTATGTACGTGAAGAAACCACATTTCTAAGGTTAAGTATAAATAACCGCCCAATTCTGTGTTTTCTTGATAAATTTTTTGTAAAGAAATTTTATCAAGATTTTTATCAAGAAAAAGCTTCCTTCGCATTCTGTGTCAATATTTATAAAACAAAAAGCTCTACGATTTCCACATTAGTGGAACTGATTTCCACATGAGTGGAGCTGATTTCATTGTCACATATGAAAAATATGATTTTAAAAGCAAAAAAGCTTTTGACTGCCGTAGCCGAGTAGGTAGAGATGTCGACTATAATTCCGTGTATCGCAGGTTCAAATGCCAACACATGGAGTATTTAATTGCTAGAAACAAATTTATTAATATACAAAATTTATACATTTCATATGAAATTTCAATTTGTCAATAGCATTTTCCATCTTGATAATTTATAAAGAAAAGAGCTTTTGGTTTCTGTGCTAGAATACCAATTCTTGATGAATAATAAAAAATTGACAAATTATAAAGATTTTCAATTTATCAAGTGCACAGAATCGGGCTGTAAGTATGTATAAATATTTTCAAAACAGAAGTTTTAGTAGCGGAGTGCATATGAGCAAATCTCCCGACTTTTTACATTTTTCGACAAAAACGTGTTTTTGGTCGTAAACGGAGGCACACTTGTCTTAGAAAATGCATTGTTTTCAGATTCGTAGAAATCCGATTCCAACGCCAAATTGCATTTAAATGAAAAGTTGTAAAAGGGATATAAATTAAAAAATAAAATCCATAACTCTCTTCTCATTTTTGGCTCCATACGCAGTCATCTAATACGTTTACTCGCACGCCTTAACTTAAAAGTCATATAATTCAAAAGTAATTAATCGTTATGTGTAACGTATTAAATTTTTGTACCCGAGCGCACTTGTGCACAGGGTATTAACACAAAATCAGCTGATCTAGTAACAACACCTTATATAAATTCGCCTTCGCCGCAATTGTGTTTACTCTGACGGATTTCACTGCGGCAACTTTACAGCTGTTCACTTACCGCCAATCGCTCTACCGTTATCCACTCTAATTCTGGGTAAAGCTGAAATCGGACTGTAACCATGCCCCCTTCTCATATAACGGTATTTTCGAAAAATGCAAAAACTATGATATTTCAGTAAATATTGGTTCCAAATTATTGAAAATTAGCATGTCAAGTAGAATTTCGGTGCAAACTAATATTATTATGACATTTTTGGAAAAGGGGCGTGACCGACGCCCACTTATGATGAAGTACTGTATCTCAGTAGCCGCTTCACCAATCCTTACCAAACTCGGTATGAGCCTTTCTTAGCATCCAGAGTTTAACAGACATTTGTTGTAACTGTAGCACTCGTCTTCTTTGATTCAGATGTTTCGTGTGATATAAAAAGGCAAACAGTGAGAAAATTTTGAGTTCGTTTCTTAAAATGGTACACTCTTGTAAGACAAAAAAGTCACATTCTCTGCCTTGTCTCAAGCCTTGTCAGGGGAGATGGTTGCCCTGAAAATCAAATGGTTGTTTAAAATGAAAATTTTATGAAATGTGTGAGCTAGACAAGCACAAGAAGGCAAAAACATGCCCTTTTACAGGGTTGAGTTTAACTTCATACACATTCGGCACCGGGCAGGGCAACATTTGATGTAAGAAAAGAATCTCCAATCAAATTAAATAACAAAAAAAAATCAATTGGTAAAACTTGTCAATATGTGGTGCGGTTATAATTTTACGACGGGGTGTAATGTAGCGCATCAAATGTAGCGACTCCGATAGCTCGAATACGAAACGATTTATCTAATTTTTCCTTGAATTTATTGTTATTTGTATTAATTATTAAAATATGCATATACTTTCTGTCATGTTAGGGATTTTTTTTTATAACCAAACTGACTAAAACTGCGTTGAAATGTCATAAAACAAAACATTGTAAATTACTGAAGTATCCATGCCTGTAATGGTGTGGCAACTTGCGCTTTAGTGTTTCATTGAATACTCGAGCAAAGATGATTGATATTGACTAAATAAACACGAAATAATAATAGGGTACGAGTACTTACAACACCAAACTATTGTTGCTACATACACATTAACATGTATGTACACACATACATGCCCAGTGGGAAAAGTAGTAATGCATTATATGCATGATAAAGAATGTAATGTGTTTTTTACGAGTTATAGATTCTATAACAGCATTACTTATAATGTATCCAAAACGTCCCAAAAATTCCATATTAAATCGCATGCATTCCTCAATTACTAGATAATCTTAGGACATCGTCGTGGGAGAAAAATGTATTTTCGAATGTGAAAACGTCTGTTTTACTACTATTTTTTTTCAGGGCTTCGGAGTGGAGCGGAGCAAAGGGGCCAGGAGCAAAGGATTTTAGGTGGAGTGGAGCTGGAGGAAAGAGCTAAAAAAAAATTAATTTGCTCCTTAGCTCCTTAAAGTAAAATTTTCAATATTTAGTTTTTGTTATTTTCTGGCCCAGAAACGATTTATTTTGAAATAATTTAATTGATATTTTTCCACAAAAATTTTCAATAACAATGGCCTCAATACTTACGTAAATGATTATTTTTTCATTCTATTCAATTTACTTGGCAATCTTTTAAATTTTCTTTTGGATTCAAAAGTTTTCCTATAGCCTACCTTTTTTTTGGCGGATAGGGCGCCATACAAAAAAATTTTACTGGGAGCGGGAGTGGGGCAAGAGCGGAGCTTGGAGCGAAATAAAATACCGGAGCGGTACTAAAGGGGAACGATGAAAATAAAACCTCTGCTCTGAAGCCCTGATTTTATCGATTACCATACACTACAATTTCCCGCTGGGTATGCACGTACGTACATACATACATGTATGTATGCTTGTATTTGGGTAAATGCGTTTGAAATATTATATCTGAAGTCTCTGTTGAATGCCAACTATTCGGTTTCGGGATACATATTCCATAGTTATTTATTTTCGGGACTTTTAATATTTAAATCTGCCCACCAGGTTGTCAAAAATGCTAAAAGCATCTCTCAGCGGTTCTACCTTACTATATCTTTATTACGATTTTACGTACGAAGTAATATATTGAAAACTAAAATATTTGCTCTTTTTGAAGTGAAACTGCGATGAGTCAACATGGCGAATGTAGCGGTAAAGGTGAATGCTAGGAGATGGAAATAACTCTAAAGTGATGCTTTAATATTGGTACTGAATTAAAGAAACGTGTCAAGCAGCGGTTTAAGGATAAGATTTACAATGAAATTCTGGCTAAGATAGTCGTATATAGTCGCGCTGGTCCAACAATCGGCGTGCCATTATGGAGCTCCCAGGTTATAGTTCTCGGACAGCGCATTTTTTTTTTCTTTTTTAAAGTTTTTTTCTTTCTAATTAAAATTTCTTATCACTTTTAGATTTTTCTGTTTTAAATAGAAAAATATATATTTTTCTTAATTCATAAATAAACATTTATGTTTTTAAAATTTTTAGTAAATCATATATTTATTAAGGCAATAAATTAGTCCTTTCAATCAACAAAAAAAAAAAAAAACGAACATAAAGTTGGCAAACACAGAAGCATTTTTCTTTGATTTTTTCTTTTTGACATAATCAAAATAATTTTCATGGTAAATTTCGTGAATTTTTTTAAATAAAAATATAGCTGATTCTTCAAAAAGGAAAAAAAACACGTAAATTGAACTTTCAAAGCTTTGGAGAAAGTTGAGGAAATTTCATCAGATTTTCATCCAAACCACAAAAGTTTTAAATCAGAATCTTTACAAAAAAACAGAGCATGCAAATTCGTAGCTCATGCAGTTTGAGCCACCGTCAGTAAAACATAAATCAAAATCAAAAATAGTATCAAAATAGTATTGCAAACGCGTAAAGCGCAACCAATGCTACATATAATGCTTGTTTTTGTCCTTGAAAGGGGGTATTTGTGAAAAAAATGTATGTGGCTATTAAAAAAAAATGTTTTCAGCAATCCCGGGATTTTAATCGACTAATACCGGCATGTTCGGGACTTAGATATACCGATATATCGGGATTGACATCCCTAATGCATACACACGTATGTATGTATGTATGTATATACATATGTACCGGAACTTTCGGCCACTTATAGCAGTGTTGCTGAGCACTACAAGATTTAATAGCTAACAATTTGCTGTGACAGTCTTACAGTTATTAGTAAATACGTTAAATTTGAAGCGATAATTAATACAATCAAATATGGGTTGAGTTTTTGGGATACATTTGTTTGATTTTCTATTTGGAAAAAAGTCGAATATGACGCCGAGTGTTATCGCAATTATGTAGATACATATGCATGTATGTACGTGTATGTGCACGTTAAATATGTACTTTCACGAACACATTTTCTTGCCTGGACCTTAATTTCCCCAATAAACACACACATAGGGCACTACATACATATGTATGTATGTACGCCTGGTAAGTTTGGTTGCATCTATACCGCCTAAAAATAGACTATAAAACAATAAACTAAAAATTTATCTACATCCATACATACATACCTAGTTATTCATACATACATACGTGTATATTGAAAGCTTTGTAACGCGCCAAGAAATCAACAAATTTCAGTCGAGTTTCGTGAGCGCAGGAAATAAGAGCCTTCAAATTGAAGTACTCCTCGTCCGTAGTATTCGCGTCCGTACGTAGCAAAATAAATATTGAAGTGAAAAATGCAGCCACTGCGGTGAAAATAAGCACACATCAGCTACTCAAAGCACATAACCAACATTTTTAATGTAAAAAAAAAAATAGTGCCATTGTACTCAACTGCACTTTGTGGCCGGGGAGTAGTTGGTTGTTTACATGTACAGCACCCAATACGAATACATACATACATACATGCAAACAGGGTCGTGCAGCGCAATTGAGTGACGTAGATTGAGCGCATATGTGCATATTCATACATACATATATACATACATATGAATGTGAGTGTGTACCTGTGTGTGTCATTCCCAGTCGGCAAGTTGGGAAGTACTACACCTACACAAGTTATTGCTGCCCAAAACAGCACCCGCGTGCTGAACGCTTTAAAGCTCTCTATCTGTATGGGCGCGCATAGAGTTAAAGCTCTCTCTGATCGTCACTGTTCTAAGTAAACGTCTTCGGGTACGGCTTTATAAAAAAAATCTTCTTTTTAGAAGCTGTATTATAAAATATTCAAATGGTCCTATCATTTGAAGGCAAATGAGGAGCTGTGTTTAAAGCAATGGAACACAAATAAAGAAAAAAAATTTATTGTGGAACGATTTTCCGCCATCCACAATACATCAAACTCCACACAAACAAAACAAAAAAAAAAACAAATTTACCTGTACTTACATACTTCGTTGTTATTATTTCATATAATATTGGTTTTATGAGAGGCCGAATCCCAAGGTCTTGTAACAAAAGCAAATAAAAGTATCAATTTCTTCTTACCTTTCTGGTTTAAAGAAAAACTTAACTCTTCAATATTCTTTGTTTTTTACACTCCTGCGCAAAACAGCTTTCTAAAGCGGTCGGCAAGTTGGAATTGTCCCTGGTAATCTTAAAAGTGTTTACGAATGAGCTAAATCTATCAAATAATGTTGGAAAATTTGTTGCTTGAGTAATTGGAAGGCAGAATGTTTTAGAAGTGTATCATATTTTACCATGTAATGACTAAGGATAAAAGTAATGGATGTAAAAAATTAGCCCAAAAAATAGTTTATAAGCTTGAATTAGTATTAGGGATGTCGCGAAAACTTGGATGCATCGAAAACTTCTATGTTTTGCTTCGATGCATCGAAAATTTTCTACTCGATGTATAAATAGTCAATGTATCAATGTTTTTTGAAAACTGAACCGCAATTTCAGTTTTTCCATTGTGCAAAAGAGGGATGTGACTTTCACCAAAAAATTTAAATGGATCAAAAAAGTTCCATTAGAGACATTAGGTTAGTTGCACTAATTAGTTTAAAATTTTTTTAATAACAAATTTTGTCTTGAAATATTATCTGAAAAATCCTATTGATATCGATGCATCCATGTTGATGTATCGAAAAATATCGATGTACATTTTGATGCATCGAATCAAAGAAATACATCGATGTTTTTTGGCCACTGACATTCTTAATTTGTCGTGACTTCATACGATGCGTTTCTCGATCGCAATTCTGGTACAGTTTGAAATAAGTTAAATTTGTTAGGCAGAGCATTGCGTTATTGGCTAGGTTTTCGTACGCTGATATTTGTACTTTCCATATAATAACAGTTAATTATGAGTTAAGAAGTTTGCGTAATTTTATAGAAGATCATTATTCCCAAAATATGCGCCAGACTAGTCAGAGGGAAGTACTCCTAGAATGCTGCTCTATAACTTATTTTGCCGATTGGGTTACCGGAGGCATGTGTGAGTGTGTGGTGCTGCTGGTGTTTTGTTGGCATTGGTACTGTTACTTCAATGTCGCTGCGGCAACATGAATTTATTTTCCCTATTTTCGTTTTTTGTTTTTTTTTTTTTGGTGTTGATTTTTCATTGCAGTGGCAGCTAAAAGCGGTAATAATATTACAAACAACAGCAGAAAAGTGGAAAATAATTTCTGAAGTATTCAGTCGTGTGTCGCATAGTCTGTGTGACTTTATCGCAGTCGAACAAATAAATAAATCCATAAAAATAATTAAACCGATAACTTAAGTATAATGCCACGTTTTGAAAAGTTCAATCGCCTGAGTCAATTGTTGCGTGTGGCAGTTTGATCGTGATAAACAAGTGCAGCATGCAATCTCCTATAAGTATGCAATGTTTCTTAAAATAAATTTAAATTGAGTGTCTTTTGGTAGGTGTGGCATATATTGAATGTTGTTTGAGTACTTACATATACATATGTATAAACGCGATATGTGTGTGTATGTATGTATTATTGTATGCTCCTCCCTTTTCCGCATTGGAACATGTTAGACGAGTCACTTCAAATAATAAATAAATTAGATAAGTTGTTTGATCAAAGAACGCCCCAAAATGGCTTCTTAAGCACGGATCACACGATTTGTACATATGTACATTTTGGCAGTCACAGATTGGTGTTGTCTAGAATTTTTTATCGAGAATGAGTTCAGTCAATAAAATAATATCCAAACAACCCCACACTGGAACTGTCAAAATGTACAAATCTTTACAAATGCACAAATCGTGTGATCTCTGATTTAAGCAAATAATTTTATTGAATGAACTTTGTACATACATCCATACATATCATCGTTATGGCCGGTAGTCCACTTGGGTGTGATAGAGAAGTAGGTACTCTGACGCGACCGAGAGGTATGTATATCGGGATGTTCTCGAGCGTACCAGCAAGGGCTCAAGGGCCTAAATTGCCACCTGGTAATCAGAATACGTCCACTAGACCGGATCACAAAAAAAGTTCTATTTCAGAGTGTACATTTTTTCCCCCGGCACCCTTCAATAAAAGTTAAATCGGTTTTTAAACTGTAGGTCCCTCCCCTATTTTCGACGAAGTTCAAAAAATGGTCATCAAAATTTCAAAATTGTTTAAGTAGAATTTCGAGAAAAAATTTGGGTATCTACGCAGTTTTATAGCCCATTCAATTTTAGTATGTATATATAATCAGGCCCGTCCAGAAGGAGGGTGAAAAGGGGTGAATCCTCACGGGCCCGCGCTTTTTAAGGGGCCTGAAATATCAGAACAATAACTTTTTATTATTTTTTTTCAATATAATTCCTCCTTCGTTATAGGCTTTTATTAGAAATATATTCCGATTCTTGCTGATTATTTTTGACTCTATACTTTAAAGAAAATGATAACATGTTTTGAATTAACACAATTTATGTACCTATAGGGGCCCGTTAATTTTCAGTCCGGGCCCGAGTATTCTCTCGACGGCCCTGTATATAATATTGAGCAAGTTTGAGTTACACTCTAAAAAATGTTTGTGTAAATTTGCGCATATTAAGATAGGTAACCTGTTTTCTTCCTTAATGAATGCAAATTTACACACCGTGTTAATTAAATTAAACACTGCTTGCTTACTTTTACTTATCATATGTGTGGCGTAGAACAAATTTCAAATTTGTTTTTTGGGTTCTAAACATTTATTGTTCACAATTTCACAGTTTACAAACAAAATGTTTAAATAAAATAAAAGAAGAAAAAATACTCCGAAAAATTTATAGCCCCCCCCCCCCCCCCCCCC
>NW_016164216.1:0-6011 GCF_001687245.7 Rhagoletis zephyria | reverse complement strand
AGCCGGTTGAAAATGTTTGAGTTCTTTGTAAATTTTATGTATCTAAATAAAATGGAATTTATGAAACCTTAAAAAGTTTATTTATTTATGACATACTGTACATAAAATTTGCATAAATGTATTTTAAAGAGCGTATTATCAGCAGCGAATTTTCAGTATTTTCTGATGGTATATATGTAGAAGTATAAACCCCTCCCCACTAAAATATATTCCTGCGTGCACCCCTGGCACTTATTATTTGTAAAAAATATATTTTTACTTTCAAAATGTTTGTAATTTTAAACATTTCATGTATATTCCATAAAAAGAAAGAGATAGTTGCATTTAATGACATTCGTTGTTGTTGCTAACCATTTGACTTTTAATAAAATTATGACATTTCATAAAATTCATGCTACCTGATTACCAGAGATAATATTTTTTTTTTTGTAAAAGTAAACAAAAATGTATGAAAATGAGTGAAGTTTAGTGAAGTTATTGAACATATATGAATTCAAGTACAGATTTCGATCATACTCTTCTAGGTAATTTTTTAACCACTTAAAGAAATTATTGTTGTTGTCATAAAGATTCTAAAATGTATGCATGAACTTTATTAGGGCGAAACGAAACTATTTTGAGCACGGAAACAAATGTTGAGTCTTCAAGTGAAGTAATGTTAAAATTTGAAGAGGAGTTGCTCAGTGAAAATGTTTTCAAACCACTTAACGATATTGAAAATATCCGCAGAAGAAGAACTCGCAGGTAAACTCCTTACCCTTTCGTTTTTATTTGATTTCTAATTTTTTTAAGTAGCTCGCAGAAGAGCATTAAGCAGAAGATTTCATCAGTCCACTCAAAGATGTGGAATATGATGGACTTTAAAATTTTGCCGGCTACATAATTTCGAAAATGGGGTTGACAAAACTAGGCTTCAGGACGCATGAAGAAAGTGATCAAAATTATACGTATGTTAACTGTTTATCGGAGGGCGGTCTGTACAAGCCTAATTCAAGTTTTTTGCATACATTGGAAATTTTGAATTCAAAATTTGTTGAAATTAATGGTGATTCGCTAACCACAAAGCCAATATTTTTGCAAAATCTGATGAGAAATTTAAAAGTAAATTTGGACCAAAATATTATAAAAAGATTTTATTTGGGAAGAACATTCTTTAGAATTCGATTTTTAAATCGCAAGATTAAAGAAACGAAAATTGTATATCAAAATAAGAAAATGAAAAAAATAACAACATAATGCACTAATGGTTTTTATTATAAAATAAAAAGAATAATTACAATGTAATAGTTTACATTTTATATATTTTAAATAAAAGAGGGGCAAACCACGTAAGTAAAAAAATATCAAGTACTGATTGTGAGTTTTGATTTGAAATATTCTCACATTGGTAAAAATATGGGAAAGAAAATACTCCGATGTATTGTTTTAATATTATCAAAGTGGCAAGGCCGTTGATAATACTGACAATTTATGAAACTTCAAAAAATTTTATTATCCGTCAAAAGTTGTTTATTGAAACTACCTTCTTTTTTGTATCATGNTATATACACACTTTTCAGTAGTAGTTTTACATGCACTTTTTAGAATGTATTTTACGTCTAAAAATAATTGTAACGTTCAATTTTCAATTAAAAAGCTTCAGTAGTTATTCAAATATCGCAGTTTACGCATTTCTGACAACTACCGTTATATGGGAAATGGGCGTGGTTACGGTCCGATTTCGCCCATTTTCAGTACCAGGGCTGATGTCATTAAAAATGCAAAATAATACTATATACATATATCTTATACTCGTATACATATACATATATGAATGTCGGCCCTATTGACTTTCTTTTATTTTCTGTCTTTTCTTTATTCAAATAATAGAAAACTTTCTGTTTTGTTTCATCAGAAAATGTCAACGCAGCGGAATATACAAAAAAGTCGTCTCGTATCATCCGCACCCTGTAACTCAACGTCCAGAAGTCATGAGCATTTCCGCGAAATCCAAAGCGAAGAACCTAAACGTAGATACGAGTATCAGTATCCAACCGGCAGACTGCAATCGTCAATACAAAATGGACCGCTGTTTTTGGAAGAATGCGATGATGAATTTTTGCAACAAAATCGACACACTTTGAGTACTGCTGACAGCAGCACTTCTGCAACAAACACACCAGATTCCGCGTACAGCCACAGCTTTTACCGCTTGCCAGAGGATTTACTAGCACGTGGCGACTCCATTGCCTACCAAGGCGCGAATGTGGCAGACTTCTTCAATTTGACGAACCCGGCAAGACCAAAACGTGTTTCCGAAATTTGCCTAGTCAATGATTATTACATTTTGGTGAAAATTCCTGCAGCCCATTGGGGTCACGAACAAGCCATGGATACGATAGCCGAAGAAGAGTGCAGTAAAATTGAGGANTTTTGGTGAAAATTCCTGCAGCCCATTGGGGTCACGAACAAGCCATGGATACGATAGCCGAAGAAGAGTGCAGTAAAATTGAGGAACGTGAGGAAAGGCGAGGTTTCTTGAGTTACTTTCCATGCCAAAGAAACAGACGTGTGTCGCCAACGGCGACTTTAGGGAAGAAAGTGGAGGCAGTTGCTAGTGGGATTGTAGGCAAAACTACTTCATTCATTAGATGTCCACTAGAGCATTGTTGGCGTGTGGATGAAGAATGCGAAGTATTTGAATCGCGCACAAAAATTTGTGGTATGTTTTCCAAACAGAGGGTACCAGGGAAGGTAATAACCATACAACCGAGCAAAAATGGCACGGAAGCACCTCTCGATTTACGCGTCAAGTCAGTAGTGCGCAGCAAAGAGAATGGCGCGTCAATTGGAGCCAAAAATAATAATCAGATAGACACGGGCATTTTTGGCAGTCCTTTGAGTACACCAACCAAAGTTAGTCCACAGCCACTGCCGGTGTCGGTGTCGGTGTTCGCTGGTGCACTGCAATCTTCTTTGCACGACACAGTTACGTTGGAGCAACACGCTACATGGATAAACGATGGCGGAGCTGGAAGTGCTAAACAAGAAAAACTATCATCACCGTTAGCGAATAGTAAAGATTCGAAAACGAAAAGACGTACTAATGTCCTCCGTTGGCTCACTAAACGTTCAAAATCGTCGAAGCCGAAATCAAAGATCCATGCAGTCGTGCATAAAACATACTTTGTAAGTTGGAAAAAGCCGCCCGCCGAGATGTGTCCACGCTGCGGCCGTTCGAGAAGTGATGAGACGTCTGAGACAATTGGTGCCTGTAAATGGAGACGTTGCCAATCGGCCACATTTTAGAGATTTTCATAAGAGTAACTCATTGTGATACTTTATAGCAGTTAAAAAGGAGGTTGTGAATGTGAAATAACATAAATGCGGAATATTTATGTAAGTTGTAAAAACATATGTTTAAATTAAAAACTAAAGAAATATAGCAAATTTTGTAAAAAAAAAAAAAATTGTTATTAATTAAAACAGTTGGAGATCTGTCATATGTAAGTATTAGCAACCTATCGTAGTAGGGTACTTTGTAATATGTAATAATAAAATGGCTCGTCACCCTAATCGGAATGAAATAAATATGGTTTATCAAAAATATCTTGGATAGGAACACACTTATTGGTGTATTTTCACGAGCCCCTAAATCGCGCAATTGAGCTAAAATTGAGATATGTACGATTCTCAATTTTGTCATTGAAAAATTATAAGTTGATTATTTTGTACGAGATTCCGTATGGGTGAAATTGAGCAAATTTTCATGAAAGCAGCTCTATAATTTTCCTATCGCAGTTTATTTTTAAGGTAAAATTCATGACCGAATAAAAATATTTAAAAAATAAAAATTCAACTATTTCCTCTATAACCGTTGAATTTGTCACACCCAGCCGTTATTATCCACACTTATGGCGTATTCAATCGAGCGCACTCGCTGTAGTTTTATGTGCTTGACCATGCCCATGTTCTTAATGCGTACAGTTCGTCATTCCATCTTCTACGGTACTCGTCACCAACGCAATGTAGAATAGTTCTATCGAAAGCCCCCAAAGCCGTCTCCTCTTTGTAGGACATCGTTCATGTTTCTGCGCCATATAAAAGAGCGGGCTTGATGAGAGATTTGTAGAGAGTAATATTTGTTCGTCGAGAGAGGGCTCTGCTCTTCAATTGCCTACCGAGCCCAAAGTATCACTTGCTGACAAGAGTTATTATTCGCTTTATCTCCAGACTGACATTATTGGTGGTGTTTATGCTGGATCTTAAAGCTTAGTTTTCAGCTCCAAGGAATTTTGACATCTGATATTTCACAGCCTGTGGCCTCAATCTATCCTCAAGAAATAATAGAAGGGGCATATATTTCTGTTGCCAAAATGGGTTGCCTTGTGCTCTTTTTTTACAAAAATCTTTAGAAGACCGTAGTAGTAAGCGTAGCAAATTTCTTAAGATCTGCGTACTGCCTTAAAGAAATTTGACACAAGAAAATTTCTTTGCCATTTCTGGTGCGTCATTTTATATGGAGCTTTGGCTTTTCTTGAGAGCTTGATACTATGCTTAAGTAAACAAGTCCTTCACTATTCCCTGACTGCCAACAGTAACCTGTGTCCCAATACGCAAAGACTTTTTATATGTTACCAGGAGGTACTTTGTCTTGTCCTCGTTCACCGCCAGACCAACTTAGTTAGCTTCTTTTTCTAAGCTGTACTGACATCCCTGCTACGCTGACATCCCTGGGTTTCAGCAGCATCTTGCTTTTGCTGTATATGGTGTCGCTGCGATTCAGCTTGGCAGCTCTTATAACGCTTTTCAGATTGAAAATATCGCCTTGTCTAAAATGTTGTTTAGCCTCAAACGGCTCGGAGAGGTCTTCCCAATTTGGACTGAGCTAAAAATTGTGGTCAACGTCACATACATGGCAGTATTAGTTTGGCGGAGATCCCATATTTAGACATCGCATCGTAACGGCAGCTTCTCTTCGTGCCATCAGAAGCAGCTTTAAAAACAACAAAAAAGATAAAACACCAAGCTTTGCATATCGAGTGTCTTTTACAGAATTTGACGAGGTGTCAAAATCTGGTCAATGGCGGACTTACCAGGTCTGAAGCCACACTGGTACGATCCAATCAATACAGTCGAGAGGATCTTGTATGCAATAATAAGAAGGCTTATTCCGCGATAATTCGCGCAAACGATGGGATCCCCATTCTTGTGGATTGTGCAAAGTACAGTGGGATTTCATTCTTCAGGCATGTATCCATCAGACCAAATTCGGTTTAATATCTGGTACGTGCGCCTCACCAGCTCTTCGCCGCCGGCATTGAACAGCTCAGGAGGTATAGCGTCGGATCCGGGGCCGCCAAGTGGAGGAACGTGAGCTTCGTCCCTATATATTGGTTTGGGTTCTTTTTCTTCAAACGCTCCACCTGTGTCATTCAGAAGCGTTGAGAAGAGTATCCTTCACATTTCAAATGTATTCTGGATATCTGTTACCAGATTTCCATCTTCATCTCTACAGGAACCACCCCCCGCCTTGCAACCATTCCATTGCTGTCTTATTTTCTGATAGAATTTCCGAACTGCATTCCTGTTTGCCACCATCTGAAGCTTCTCGCATTCACATATTTCTGGTTCTCGTTTCTTTCTTTTGAATATACATGTGTACGTCTTTCCTCCCTCCTCATCTCCCGGATTCGTTCATCTGTCGCTCGCATAGCTGCTGGCTGTAGGTTGGCTTTCTGCAGCAGCCGCGCGGCACTCTTCGGGCGGAGGTATCCAACCACCTCTTCTAGCGACACGAAGATATTGGGAGATGGATTCTCACTGCTTATTTATACCCGGATGTTGAAGAGTTTTTTGTTTTAGCAGGATTGAGAGTCGATTGCGAAATTTCTGGGCTGTCTGTTGTGAATGCAACTTCTAGACGTCGGACTTTCGCCGCGTTGCCTGACAGACATTCTTCAGTACACAGAAGCGCATGTGGACCAGAGCTGTAAAATGATTGAATCAATAGGATCTGCATTCACTCGGCA
>NW_016164215.1:30862-32693 GCF_001687245.7 Rhagoletis zephyria | reverse complement strand
CTATAAGTCACTCATCATGCCCGTGCTGATATATGGCGCAGAAGCTTGGCCAATGGAGTAGTCGAGAGAAAGATTTTGCGGAAGAATGAGGGGCCTTTACGCATTAGCGAAGGCGACTCCAGCTTTGAAAGTATTCAACTCAAAACCCACTGGTGGTAGCAGAGGAAGAGGAAGGCCTCCTCTGCGATAGAAAGATCAAGTGGAAAAGGACTTGGCAAGCAGAAGCCCTTCAATTTGTGCCACTCTATACAAAATAGAATGGATAAATGAATGCAGAATGGCTTTTAGCTCCTGAAATTATCGACTGGATCGTTGTAGCAACAGTGGCTGCATTTTATTCACACCAGAATGCCTATCGAAAGAACCGATCGCTCACCGAAACAAGTGCCGGCTCAAAGGGAATTTCGGCATGCGGCTGCAGAGATTGAATAAATTCGTTCACGGACAGTTTTTAGACTCTCCCTATCAACTTGTCTGATAAACCTTTTGGATTAAGATTAGCTGAGTATACCTCCCAGTGCACCGTGCGCCCAGGCTTATTAAACAGCTGACGCACGACTTTTTCTTAGCGCTGAGACTTCCCGAGACCCCCCAAACGGTTTTGGCCATGCGATTTGGCCTTGTCTCGGGACAGCTAGAGAGATAATATCTATTAGCCTGTAAGCTGGGTATTCTAACTGCATAAAATCGAAACTATATATATTTTAATTAAATAATTTATTAATATTTGTGCAAGAACTTACCCGAACAGCTTCGCAACAATCATTTTCCGCACAACATGTTTGTTTCAGACACACAATTGTACCACATAATAAACAAATGGAGCTTTCCTTTGGCNGCCGAAACAAGTGCCGGGTCAAAGGGAATTTCGGCATGCGGCTGCAGAGATTGAATAAATTCGTTCACGGAAAGTTTTTAGACTCTCCCTTTCAACTTGTCTGATAAACCTTTTGGATTAAGATTAGCTGAGTATACCTCCCAGTGCACCGTGCGCCCAGGCATCTTAAACAGCTGACGCACGACTTTTTCTTAGCGCTGAGACTTTCCGAGACCCCAAACGGTTTTGGCCCCGCGATTTGGCCTTGTCTCGGGACAGCTAGAGAGATAATATCTATTAGCCTGTAAGCTTGGTATTCTAACTGCATAAAATCGAAACTATATATATTTTAATTAAACAATTTATTAATATTTGTACAAGAACTTACCCGAACAGCTTCGCAACAATCATTTTCCGCACAACATGTTTGTTTCAGACACACAATTGTACCACATAATAAACAAATGGAGCTTTCCTTTGGCACTTTGTAACAATTCAGACATGGACGTTCGTGGTAGTACTAAAAAAAAACACCAAACACAATAATACAGAAACTATTATTTGAATTAGTACTGGCATACCGTGAACAAGCGCTCATATTCGCGTGGTAGCTCGAGGAGTTTCGGCTGCTGCCACGATGCATGCTGGTTCATGATGACGAGCTCTCGCACTGTATCGGTTGGTGGCCCTATATACATTAATTGCTCACACCAAAACTTGGGCAGAGTTTGTTCAGTTCCAGCAATGAAGCAGAGGCCCTTCGAAGCATTAAAACAGTCCCAGTCCATTGAATCAGTTACGAGTTCCAAGTAATAAACCAGTCGCACAAACTCTAAGCCCGGAGCTGATATCTCTGGCATGTCGTGCCTGTAAAGATGCTGCCTCAGCAATGCCGCAATGCGCAGAAATGGTAGGCAAAGAGTTTGCAACTGAGCTTCCATGGATTTCATATTTACTTCGACCTCGGTATTGGAAGCTCCAGTACCAACTCCATTTCCACTGCTGGACGACGGA
>NW_016164215.1:0-30838 GCF_001687245.7 Rhagoletis zephyria | reverse complement strand
AAAAAAAAACACCAAACACAATAATACAGAAACTATTATTTGAATTAGTACTGGCATACCGTGAACAAGCGCTCATATTCGCGTGGTAACTCGAGGAGTTTCGGCTGCTGCCACGATGCATGCTGGTTCATGATGACGAGCTCTCGCACTATATCGGTTGGTGGCCCTATATACATTAATTGCTCACACCAAAACTTGGGCAAAGTTTGTTCTGTTCCAGCAATGAAGCAGAGGCCCTTCGAAGCATTAAAACAGTCCCAGTCCATTGAATCAGTTACGAGTTCCAAGTAATAAACCAGTCGCACAAACTCTAAGCCCGGAGCTGATATCTCTGGCATGTCGTGCCTGTAAAGATGCTGCCTCAGCAATGCCGCAATGCGCAGAAATGGTAGGCAAAGAGTTTGCAACTGAGCTTCCATGGATTTCATATTTACTTCGACCTCGGTATTGGAAGCTCCAGTACCAACTCCATTTCCACTGCTGGACGACGGAAATCCAAGATTGCCTAATGCATTTAATTGTGCAGAAGCCGCCAACGCCGCAGCCGCAGCTGCAGCCGCAGCAGCTGTTGAAGTACTGGGTATGCATTCGCGACGTAAATGTGACATACGGTTTGTGTGATTCAGTACTAACGCCATAGCGCGTCCCAAATAGAGCATATTCGATAAGCTGCCACCGCTTGAACGTGATGAGTTGCGACGGCCACCCGTATCAGCATCATCCGTGGAAGGAGACTTGTTATATTTCGATATGATATAATCACATTCTAAATCAGTGAGCGTAACACAAAGTTGTACAACTATTTGATAGTAGAGCAAATTGTACATAACCTTAACCATACANTATCCAATATTGCCTAATGCATTTAATTGTGCAGAAGCCGCCAACGCCGCAGCTGCAGCTGCAGCCGCAGCAGCTGTTGAAGTACTGGGTATGCATTCGCGACGTAAATGTGACATACGGTTTGTGTGATTGAGTACTAACGCCATAGCGCGTCCCAAATAGAGCATATTCGATAAGCTGCCACCGCTTGAACGTGATGAGTTGCGACGGCCACCAGTATCAGCATCATCCGTGGAAGGAGACTTGTTATATTTCGATATGATATAATCACATTCTAAATCAGTGAGCGTAACACAAAGTTGTACAACTATTTGATAGTAGAGCAAATTGTACATAACCTTAACCATACATGTGAAGAAATCTGCAAGCAGAAGAGATTATAATCAGTTATGATGCACATACATACATACAGTTACTCAAACAAATGACCACATGTTGATTTTCTTCAAATATTCGGTAATGTTTTTCGAGCCAAATTTTTTTTTTGTTATTTTTATATAAAAATATCGTCTAAGCTTTAACCAAAACCGCGTAAACACAGCAAACTTCAAACTTTATACAAAATTTAGGAAAATTCAACAAATTTTCATCAAAATTTCAACTTTTTATTCTGAATTTTAGTCTAATGAGGTGCAAAACGGCTAAAAATCTAGTTGATTTTTAAAAAATTTTTTTTTGGTGACGGATTTTTGCACTTCTTTTCATATAAGTATCAATTTCTTATAAAATAAAACGCGGGAGACCGTCAAACAACAAAATTATCTGGAAAAATGTTACGAATATTAAAAAAAAAACCAACACGTGGTCATTTGTTTTAGTCACTGTATGTGCATTAGACCGAGTCGAGCTGCCTACGAAAGAAAAAAATGTGTAATCTTCGTTCATTCCGAGTCCTAAAAACAGCCAAAATCATTATTTTATTTACATACAAATGTATGTCCATATTTTAAGGTATGATAGATCGTTTAAAATCAGGGACGTGAACCGGATGAAACATTTGGTCGGTTCGGTTCTGCAGCGGTTCGAACCGTTTTTGCACTTTTGGATTGGTTCGTCAAAGCGGTTTTTTGGTCTTTGAACCGGGGTTTCGGTTCGGTTCAGCGGTTTCGAAAAAAAAAAAAAAAAAATAACGGCGCAAGTTTAAGTCGTCCAGTGTCAAGTGCAACAACGCGCAAGTTAAGGGCACAAGTGTCTGTCAAATGAGATGGGTTGCCTTTATTTACATTGTACATGTGTAACAAACATGGTAGGTATTACCATGTTTAACAAAAAGAAAAAAGTGTAGTACATTTATCTATTGAAAATTGGGTGAAACGAACATTTAAACTTTTATGGAAAGTGGTTCGGTTTTCGGTTCGGACAACATTTGTGGAAAATTTCGGTTCGGTTAGATGGTTCAGTTAATTAATAGAAAAAAGCGGGTTTCCGGTTCAAAACCGGTTCACGTCCCTGTTTAAAATGCATCTTTGAGTAGCATTGATTATTTTACACTAATTAAAAATATAAGATTTTTTTTTTTTAATTTTATGGCAACTATATTTTAATTTCGACTGAAAATTTTAAATAGTCGATATTTATCGATAAGGAGGCAACTTAGGTAAACAGGATATTATAGTGCAGAAATTTTTATGTTACGTTCGGATTTTATAAGTATNATTTAAATAGTGGATATTTATTGATAAGGAGGTAACTTAGGTAAACAGGATATTATAGTGCAGAAATTTTTATGTTACGTTCGGATTTTATAAGTATGTACTGTTCTAATTTCGAATAGTTGATTGCCTTGAAATTATCGTGTATGAGTTATACGAATTAAGGTACACGGAAATTTGTATTTATTTTTTATGTCAATGTATCACACATGGCAGGCACATTTGCTGCAAGAGTGTCATAATCCATAATAAAACTAAAGACAAGTTGACTTCTAATGAGCTATGGTTAATCGATACAGCTATAAAAATGTTAAACAATTTACAAAAAGAGGTTTGAGATCATTTCTGCACACTTGACTTGTTTTTTTTTGATTATTACACTCTTGCAGCAAATGAGCGATATGTATGTGAAACTGTGTAGAACTCACCTTGATCCAGATGTAGCGGAGCTAATAAAATAAATTTCAAAAGTAATGCTATGGGATCTGCTAAAAGGCTGGGTATCAGTTCGCGACAATGTGAAGGCACTGGAGCCGCATCGGTTACAGGTAATCCAGCAAGTGAGGCCCACGATCGCCATAATGGCCATTCCACCAGCACCCGCACGTGCACCGATAACACATGCAACAGAGGAACAATGCAGTCACGTTTTGGTTTATAACGCGTTGCATTAGTTGTGCACAGAGAACCGCCCCGCTGTATAATTTCAGACTCTAAGTTCGTGCGAGCAATCGATGTAACAAAGATAAATAAACTTCGAAACGTGGGTGGCACACGCTTCATTTTACGATGAGTTATATTTGTCATGTCTTCCATGGCGCGGCCCATGGCTTCCGAGAGTTTCGTTGACGTCTGCTAAAACGCGAAAATCCAAAAAGGAGAATATGCTTTAGGAAAAAGTAAACTGATTAAAAAGTGTGTAAACCATGCGCGCACCCATGGGACGAGTTCGAGTGGTTCAACTCTGTCAATATGCAAAGCAAAAATAAACTAGTTGGGACACATAGTTGAATCATCAAATATTTTCTAAGTTAATTTAAATGTAATCAATTGAATATTTATTTATTCGGTACAATATCCTCATTTTCATCTAACCGAAATTAGGCAAATGGTCGTCAAACAAACGAGTTAGCATCTCTGCAATTTATACAAAGATAACTGTACTTATGACACACAAATGTAGTGGCGGCCACTGTGACTGAGTGCTTAGATGTGCGTACTACCACTCCGTAGAACCCATGGGTTTTGAAAATTAGAAAAAGCTTCTTCTTACAGCGGTCTCTCCTCGGCAGGCAATGGCAAATTTCCTAAATATATTTCTGCCATGAAACAGCTTTTCATAAAATCCGTTTGCCGTTCGGAAGAGGCGTAAAACTGTAGGTCCCTGCATTTGTGCAACAGCATCAAGACGCACATCACAAATAAAGGAGAGGCTTAGCCAAACACTTAGCAAAAGTGTAAGCGCCAACATATTATTATTATTATCTTTATACGTATATGTACTATCTACATTGATAAATGCCTTTGAAAAACACACAAAAAAAAAACGCTTATGACTTTTTACGCCACCAAAAACTTATCTTTAAGAGAATTTTCTGGGTGCGCACCTGGTGTAAACCGACTATAAGTGCTTACCGTTGGGCGCGCATTTTCTTTGATTAAGTTTGTCAACTCGGCTACTAGTTGCTCGAAAGGTTGAGTGCCCGAGCGCACCATGGGAGTGGGCCTGTCTAGTTGAGGACTCAATGGCAACACCGAGTTAGAGAGCTGTCTGCATACCGGACAATAAAACTCGCCTCGTTCATGCTGATGCTGGCGCTGAGTGGCGTAGAGTGTTTTCAAGTATGCATCCAGGCAAGTGAGATGAACATGGTGGCCACACGATTGAACATGTACACCATTCTCGTAGGCCATGTTGTTGGAGAGATACCAAGACTCTTCGCCAAATTTTAAACTTAGCAAATCAGTTCGTCGATTGAACTCAGTGGCTAACCTTGTGGTCAGCTTTAGGCGCTCCTCGTCTTCGTGACAAAGCGGCAATGGCAAACGTTCAGCGGTGCGACGCCGATGTCCAACAATGCCACTGGATTCAACCAATACCACAAGCCCAATAGGATTGGATTCCGTGCTGGGTGTTGTGCAATTGCAAATAATGCAGTCATACTCTTTTTCGCGTGGCTGCTCTTCGTACAAATCATCGTCTTCGTCGTCCAGGCCACACTCCATATTATGCGCCGCCGTTTGCATGAACTCCTTCTGCTTATTTGCGAACTCTTCCATCATTTTCATTTGCCGTTCGCGGGCGCGCTTCCGACGTTCCTCCTTTTCCCTGGCTTCGCGGGCCCTTTGCTCCGCTTGCTTTTCTCGTTGGTTCGGCCAAAGGCGCGAACGTATCTCATCAATGCTTTGTGCACACAACTCATCACGCTTAGCTATTTTACGTATAAGATTACCAATAAAATATGGACCATCCCCAATTCGAGAATCGGATACTCGTATTTTTTTATAATTACGATTTCGCTTTCTTATTGTGCTGCTGTACTGTTGTTCGCGTTGACTAGAATCAAAACTCAAGTTGGAAGCTGCGGCCGAAGTGCTTGCCTCCGAACAGTCTATATCCATGGCAGTAGGAGAATTCGAAGCGTTACCCGCTTTCTGACTCCATTCGTCTACCTTCAATACGCTTGCATTGCCTGATGTACTTGTTGATGATGCTGCTGCGGACTTTCCCAATTCACATGTCGCACTTTTATTGTGCTTATTTTCCGCGTCGCTCTCTTCAATTTGTGTCCCTTCTGTAGAATCTTCTTCTTCTTCCTCCTCCTCATCTTCAACATCACTCAATGAGAAGCTATCCAATGTACCACTAAGTTGAGAATGTAGCTTTAAAAGCAACGAAAGTATACTTTCCTCTATGAGAACTTCGTCCTTGTTTTGTCCCCCAATTGCATTGTCTACTAACTGTGTAGTCCGTTTTCGAGTACTCGAATCGAAGGTGCGTCGTCCTAAAACTCCTCGCATTGTTGTTGTGGGCACTATGCTTCTACTACCGACCGGCACAGCCACAGGTTGCACCCGCTGAAATGGCAACAGCATGCTGTTGCTATTATTGCTGGTTGGTGAAAACATTTCATTTTGCTGTTGCGGATGTTGTTGAGCTTCCGTAGCCCTCCTTAAGCCTCCGCCCGATGTACCACTAGCGCCCACACTCCCACCAGTCGCTACACTACCACCAGCCAGTAACTGTAATTCTCTGCGGATAGCCACTTCCATTCCACTCTCGGGCAATGTGATAGGTTGCAGCGAGAAACGAAATCCAACTGACGGTGCGGCACCCTCAATAGCATCATCGTCGTCTCGCAGAGTGTCGTCTTCTTGACTATCTTGTCTAATGACCAATCCTTGTTCGGGCACCACAGAGAGATCCGGTGGCAAAGCCACTTCCATATTCTGCATGCGCACCATTGCTGTCGATGTTGCGCCCGCCACACTCACACTCACACTCATCGAATCGTCGTCTAAGTCGTCATCACTGCCACCGATCATAGGCAATGCAGCCGTCGTCTCTGTTTCCACATCATAATCCAAATCACCGTAAAATTGACTCGAACGATAGTTCGCTGGCGAAACCTGCGGCTCGTGTGACTTTAAGGAAAGTTTCGTAACGACATATCGCAAATTGCAGCTTAGATTATCCGTCGGATAACAATGGAAAAGTTTGGGCGGATCCCGCCTCATTGCA
The DNA here is from genome assembly GCF_001687245.7 of Rhagoletis zephyria. NCBI lineage: Eukaryota > Metazoa > Arthropoda > Insecta > Diptera > Tephritidae > Rhagoletis > Rhagoletis zephyria. The sequence goes on along the minus strand of NW_016164215.1, from coordinate 24,601 downwards.
AATGGATATCCGGGTTTACCTTTCGGTTCACATTCCACTACAGCAGCCTTATCATTGCTGGCGCCATTTGTGTCCTCACTCTTTTCGACAGCGACCTCCAAGAGAAAAATTGCCAGAGCTAACAGATGCTCAGATACATCGCGTGAGTGCACCGCCCGAAACAAAATTGAAAGTATGGTAGAATGAAAAACCCGAGAGTTCAAAATGCGACATGGATCGCTGAAAGCAGCGCCTACAGGACGTGGCATGCGAAACGGTGGCCATAAGTTACCGCTCGTGGGCATCTTATTCTTACTCTTGACGTAATTTGTAAACCGATCGAGGGAAGATTGAAAATCCCTCCGATGTACGGCACGTAGTAGCACATGCAAAGGGTCATAATATTCCTCCCACACATCATCTATTGGCGTGAAAAGACCTTGTTCCAAGTTTTCCGAGCCGGAGGAAGGCGCTTTATATACAGACAACTTCTTAAGGAAGTTTTCGAAGTTTTTCGTATGTACATTACCCGATCTCTCAGGCATTAATTCTAAGAGTTGTGAGTGTGTTTTATTTTCAGTAGCCAGTAAAGCGCTGATCTCAATTATACATTGTGTAGCCTCGTCGTTGCCAAGATTGGTACGACTGGTAACAAGCGTTGCCAGGAATGTTAGGAATCCCTCTAGCATCGAGCACTGCTCCATCTTTTGGGGCTGCTTCAGTGGTGCCAACTCTAGCCACTGACCCACACCAAACAGTTCGATTGTGTTCTGCAAAAAGAAGTACTGTGGCAAGTTCGTAGCACAGATTTGCAGAAAAAAGAGGTCCATGTCGGCCATAGAATTGCAGAAGTTCGCCTGTATATAAGTCATAGCTTGACCTTTGATTTGTAAGCCATTGCGAACCCATTTCCCCGCCAATATCTCATAAAAGAAGCTCTGAAAAATATGAAAATATTTGAAGTTAAAATATTAGATACAAAAATTTTAAAATTTTGTATTTCTTTAAAAAACAAATCGCTAGATAAACAAGGCGAATTCATATAAGGTGGTAGCGGTAGTACAAAAACAAACTTACATGTATTTTGCTTTTGCTTTCGGTAAACAAATGTCAAATTTTATCTATTCTTCGCTCAATGAAGAAGAGGGAAAGAAAATTGCAACACTCTCACTTTTTCGCTCACTCTAAAGTAATTGCACTTTACTGTGGACGCTACCTATCTTAAATTTATTTTTTACATTAGTAAAGACTATTAAATTTTCTGATACCTATGTCAACAATAGAAATATAATTAAAATAATTTTAAAAAGTAAATGTCAGAGAATGTTCTTTCGGGTTATAATAAAGATTCCGATTTCCAGTTCTGTTTTAAGTCTTTTATTTAGACTTAAAAATCAAAGTCTACATGGATCGCCTATTATAACTCAATTGTTTCTTGATTCGACCTAAGCGCTTATTGCTTTTGACCACAGATATGTACATATATATGTAGATAAACTATGAAATACGAAAAAAGTGTATGAAAGCCCTTTTCCAGAATGAAATATTTTCACGAGACGGGAAAACGGATTAAAAGCAAACAACTTCGTGAAGTTTAAAAAAAAGTTATAAAAAGTGAAATGATATTCGACGATCGGGGAATTAAAGTGCGCGAGGTGGCTGAAGCTGTGTAGAAAAAGTTATCTACTCGATGGGTGCCGCGATTGCATACACTCGACCATAAGCGTAGCCGTGTGAAAACTCGTCGCCTGGATAAAAGATTATCGTATGTTACTTTTGGCTGGTTTTGCGAAATCGCGATTTAAGTTTGGAATGCAATTTCTCAAAAACGCGACGACAGATGTTCTCCAGTCTCTGAGTTCACGAAATTTTTAAATTATTTTATTTTTATTGTTTATCGTTAATTATTAATTATTTTTAAGTTTATGAAGGATTTTCTTTAAAGGGGGAAAACACGACACCCACAAGCTGGTACAAACACAAAAATATCAAGTGTAAGTTGCTGGTAAGGTATTGCCCTTCACCTGGCGGTCCTTACCACTTCCTTGCCGAATCTCCATTACTTTAACAAAAACGTGGCCGCCTTATGTAAGTAGGAATTAAGAATGTACATTTGGTATCAGACATACCTCTGAGCCGCTTTACAAAGTAAGTTACGCGTAATGCAGAGCAGTCGCTCGGAAAAGTTCGGCGCTTGGAAATAACTTCGGCTGCACGTTATTTTGCAACTGACAACGTAATGTGTCGTCGGAGGTGTTCATTTTGCGCTTTACTAGTAGATGACATTGGCCATGATGACACTATTGGTACTAAAAACTGAAAGAAAACATAGCTTACCTCGCAAGCATTAGCAGAGCTGTTAAATCAAAACACGATTTAAAATACCTTAAAGTATCTTACCGCAAAAAAATGCCATTATCTGCGGTGTAACCTCAAATATTATTATATCAGGGTCCTTTAAGAAATTTAGATATTAGGACGCTGCTTTAATTTGGATTCTCCTTAGTGGAAATGTGAAGAATGGAGTAGTTAAAAGGAACATACCGTCAATGAATACACCAAGGAAGCATAAACTTATTTACGTTGTAACATGTTCGTTCCGAGGATGAAAAATTTCTGCCGAAAAGTGGTTGGAACAAACAACCCACACCTTTATCCCGCAATATGCAGGTAATCGTACTAAATAATGACGAAAATAATTGCATAAACAAATAGATTCTCTATATGCATTACACAATGTAATACGAGTATTTTATTTGTCTTCCGTTTTATATTTAATTTAGAAATAAATCACTTAAAGCTCGCTATAAAATGATGCTCAAAATGTAATTATTTTTAAATATTTGTTTGAAGTATTTTTTTTTTTTTTTTAAGTAAACAACCACTTCTTTAATACCTTCAAAGAATATGGTAGCTTCAATTTAAAAGAAAATGTCATAAGCACAATGGGAGCCATGGCGGGTAAGTGGAAGAAGTGAAACTACCTTTAAATATTTGTATCGTGTATTATATTTCTATATTGGCAGTAAGCTATCTTCTCAATGTGTAAAAATTTCCGAAATCAAAACGAGACAGTCGAGTAGCGTTTTTGTGTAGTGCATTGTGTTTATTTATAAACAAAAATTTCGAGCAACTGTCAAATCACTCCAGTGGCGGATTTAATTTATATTGAAGCAACCATGTGTTATTTAGAAAACCGTTGCTTGTGACTTTACAAACCGTTGCTTTTTGTAGCGCAAAGACATTCGTTCATATTATTATAGTGAACAAGAACGTATGTACATACATACATATATATATAAATATGAGCCATTTATTTGGAAAGTGACATGAGTCACTTCCCAGCTCTTGTGCTTAAATGACCGGTTACTGGTATCTTAACGCGTCGGTTATTCGTTCAACTTAATCAACCAATGGTACAAGGCAAGGTTTTGCCATTACTTTACGACGATAGAACGATTTGCAGATGCGTTCGGTTACAAGTAGCTGGTCCTCTAAGCACAAGAGGTACGAGGTGACTCATGCCACTTTCAAAATAAACGGTTCATATACATAGATTTTAGCGTAATAATAATGCCGGTAGTAATGCTCCTGCTCTTCTCATTTGAGTTTAGTAGCACAATCAAAGACAAAATTCAACCACAATTCTAAACTGCTTATCGTAAAATTTTTTTCTGTGATTTAAACGTTGATGACTGGTTAACCGATTTCAAAATAAATTAAAAAAAAAAAACACGGGCATCCTTATTTTCGAATTCTTCGATATTTGGGGAGTGGCTGGAATTTTTTTCTTGCCGCCCTAATGTACATACAAATGCAAATAAATATCGCTAATTTACTAAAAAGACCGTAGTAAGTAAACACCGACATTTTTGATGCAGAATTACTGGTTATAGTACACGTTTAATAATATAGAAGGCGGTTTAATTTCATTATTAAATCTCCAAAAACGTAAATTTAGAATTACATACATCTCTATATTAACAAACGAGCTTCATATCTATTGTATACAAATTTCGTGACGTTTCTTTATTATTTTTTTATGCGGGAATGCTTTTTTTTCTTTTGTTTATTTAATGTTTACAAGGTTTTTTTTGCCTACTACATTACACACCCAGCACCACATAAATCCTTATTTTAAAATTTAAAAAAAAAAATTAACATTCAAAAAACTTTAACAATTACACCCATACAATTTAAACTTTTTATTCCGAATTTTTAAGACAAATTTTGGGTATGCGCTTTTATAGTTGATTAAATTATAGTAAATTAAAGTGCAAATTTCAGGACGCGTTTTAATATTTTTTTTTTTGTCTGACAGTGTTGTGCATTTTCATTCACCGTCACCGTCAGCAAAAAACAAAAATATTCAAGATCAATGCGATTATCTAGCGTTCTGAAATTTTCACTTTAACCTACTAATTTAATGGACTATAAGAGGGCATGGGCATACCTATTTTTTCTTAAAATTCTGAATAAAAAGTTTTAAGTTTTTGGGTTTAATTGTTAGTTTGTGGAATTTTTATAATTATAAACATTAAATAAACAAAAGAAAAAAACCAAACTTGGTCAAAATGTCACTTAACTTAATCACCTGGCCACAAGTGTGCATACATTAGAGCGAGCTCTCACCTCCTGGAGTTGGCCTATGCCGAAAAAATTATACCTCTATTATTTTATTTTGATATCAAAAACGAATTTAGAGGTCGCTTAAAACGCTCATAGTTTCCCATGTGTTTTATGTCGGGAAATAAACTATTTTTCGTAGAAATGGTACGGTATTCTTGGAAATCAATATTTTTCAATCAGGGATTTCAATAACAATACCCAACTTTTTAATATTCCTTTGAAACGAAGAAAACGACGTAAATTTAAATGTGCCCTAATTATCTGTATTTCAGTAGTAACCTCTTTTTAAATGACTACATTTCATTACCTTTTTGTGAAGTTTTAAAAAAATCAAAAGAAGTTGTAATTTTTGTCTATGGAAACTTTTATTGCATGCATAATTACTTTACACCAGTCACAACTTTAAATATTTTTTAATATTTCTATGAAGATTATATAAACCTCATTTTTTATGAAAACGAAAGCGTATTTATAGTTCATAGTTTACAACACAAAAACATTGTTCGTGAAGATTAAGTGTTTTGGCTAAAATTCATCTTTGAGTGCTTTAGGGTAAAATAGGGTAAATAGGGTTCTTTTCAGTGTCCCACCAGTCACATTCATTCAAATGATAGTTACATAAAACTAAGAAATCGTTTGGTATTTTTGTTAAAGCAATAAATTAGTTATCGTTCTATGTTAAAAAATACCTTTCGCTCTTATATAAGCTCTGACGACATAGTTAAAATTCACAATTGATCACATTCTGGAGTAAAATGTCCCACCAGTCACAATGGAATGGCCCATAACTGTTTTTTCACAAGTCCCCCAAAAAATGGGTGGTAAAAAAGGCGAAATAAAAAACAGAGGTATATTTTTTTGGATATAGAACAATCCTAGGGGCGAGAGCATTAAAATTCAGACTTTAATTTTTCACAAATATTTGGACCTCCCTAATGCATTTGAGTATGCAGCTGCAATTTAACATTTCGAAGTGGGAGTACAGTTAACAGACTGTAGCGTAATGGCAATGTCGCTATCAACATTTACGAGTGCTCTTTGAGCGCACTTGACTCTCCGAGTTAGTTAATAAATTTCTTTATTCGTGTATTGGCCTCTGACGAGCGTTGACGCGGTGTTTGGTGTGCGTGAAGTGGTATTTTCGGTGAAACGTGTTTAAATACATCTTTTTCCTGTTTGTTTAGTTACTCTTCTTAAAAAGCAACTTCTTCGCTATTTATTGGGAAAAAATGTTTTAACACTTTATTAACGTTAAAGAAATTACAAAGATCTCAAACAACCAGCTACAATACCTGCTGAAACAAATATAAAAACACAACCATGTATTTACCATGCCATTTGTCTTGGCTGGTGGTAGTTTTCCTTCTATTCTTCGCCACACCACCGCCCGCCGATGCCGTTATAGAGGATGTACTTGATATTATTCATGTGGTGAAAGAAGTTACTGTTGGTGTACTAAAGGCATGGGACATTGTTCAACAATCACAAATCGCTCAAAGCATCGAGTTACCTTTGATGCGCGAAAAACAACGTAAAGTTTTGAAACGCTTGAAGGAAATGAGCCGTCAAATAGACCAGGCAGAACAAAAGGTTTGCTCACGCACGCACATGCTTGCATATATGACATATATGTATGTATGTAACAAATATCATGAACTTAAACTGCTTTTATTTAGTATGCTGAAAACGTCGCTTTGGCTGTTGAATCTGTGACTGCATTTATGAATAGAAATGCACCGCTTATGGCCAAAATGAATGACATTCACGATACGATGAACCGCATATCCTCGCGTTTCCAACAAATGCAGAAGTACGAGGAGTATCAGGACAAACTTGAAGCCAGCACTCTGATTACCTTCGCCGAATGGACAGTGTCGCCCAATGCGCACTCGGTACATCATTTGATGGATCGCTTGCATTTAATATTACTTGGCCCAGAAGAAAAGGAGAACACAACAGCAAATATGTTGTCCATGCTGGCAATATCTTACGAGGTAAACACTCAATATTGCCGCCGGCAATCCTAGATATACATACATATGCACCTAACGAAAACTCAAGGATAGCATGGTACTGTATTTTGTAAATATGTATGTAAGTGTTTGTGAAAACACCACGGTTTAATTCCTTGACGTTGTCTTCGGATTTCGGCGACTGCCGCCCACTTATTTACATATTTGACAAATTTCAATAATATTTGGATCTCAAACTATGACTAACAAAAAGCTTATGATGCTCTTTTAAAAGTACTAACATAGATTCAATCAGCAAAATTTAGCATACATACATACATACGTAATCGTTCATTTTAAACCCGTAATCTAAATGTCCACTATTTTGTTGAAAGCTGACAAAGGAACCCAACTCAAGCTGTGTGTTTATATTTATGAAAGATAAACACGCAAATTGGAATAACACAGAAAGTGTCGGTGAAATCGGAGAAGCTAATTCAGCAGTCGCTGCACAAAAAAGCATAAGCATTAACGACGAATAGTTGTGTGACTCATTCAACAATTCATGTGCCAACAAAGAATGAGAAGACTGGTAAATAGCAATACTGTAAAAGATTACTTAAAGCGAATAAATTAATTCGAGTCAAGTGACTTGACGCAGTGCAATAGCAGACACATACTATATACAAACAAATGTATGTAGTAGAGGATATGCTACTGTAAGCGATGAGTTTATAAAATTAATCATAAATCCTAAATGATTTCCAAACCAGAGGAAAACAATTTTTTGTTGACCATGGCAACCATGATTTGCCAACAGTGCTGACCCATGCACAGGGCAGCTGAAAAATGTGAATGCAATTTAAAAATGTGAGAATGAACACATGTTGAATGAGAAGTAAGTGCAAGAAGAGTAAGAGCAAGCACTTTAGGGCAAGACATCCGATAAGATGGAAGCAAATATGTTTAGACAAAATTAAATAGTAAAATAGTAAATAATTAATATACTTGGGGGCCCTAAATAATGATCAGCAATTATAACAAATTTAATAATCAGGGAACTAACCGATAAAGATCATTTAGGCAGTTTGGCAACGTTACAACGTTATTTTTGTCACATATTCCGCAAATGTAGTATTGGAAAAACGAAACTAATTAAATTTAGTCAGGACTGTTAAAAACTATATACTATATATAGACTGTTAAGAACTATGTAGTAGATGACGGATCTTATACTTAGTCAGCAGGTTGATTTAAAACTAATAATAATATTTACAACTGTAAAAACCTGTTCACGATTAGCTCTGCTAAATCGCCGAAGCTTGGCTTAAAATTTCTATCAAAAGACAACTTAGCAAATTCAAATAACATAGCCCATAGTCAAGTCACTCACAGGCACGTACGTACAATATATGTACATACAAATATACATAATGCTCGCTCTTCTCCGCATCTGTCTACATGCAGGTGTAAAACCAACGAACACACCAACCAATGTGACCAAGCGTTAACAAAAATCTACTTGACAATAATTATAGAAAAAGTTGGATCTCATTAAAAATTAAGTTAAAAATTGTCAGCGTCTTAAACAGTTATAAGTTACAAATCATAATTTCTTTTAACATAATAAGACTCTATAACAGATGCTAGATTTATCCGACCCCGTTTGTTGCAACAGTCGAGAGGTATTTCAATTCAGATTCAGACTTTCCTCTGAAGCGCGGATAAGAACTTTTAGACTTAGACACTAGACCCACTTGGGTAACTTATATTTGCGCTCATCCGCTAAACTACATATCACACCTTTTAGCTCTAAAAACTATTTCACCTAAATTTATAAATATTTTGAATGTGATGTAAATTGTTTGCATGGGTCTTTTAGAGTGTCTCAGACACTGTATAACAATCTTCAAAAGATCTTCGTATATACATACACAATTTAATTAAATTTTCGCATAATACATAACCCAGCTGCCCTATTAAGCGAGAGTGAAATTTATAAAAAAAAAATCCTAGTGCTATTCACTAATAACAGGCCTGTTTTCTGCTGGCCCGTAATGGGTGCCCGAAAATGCCTATTTTGTTTTCCTTTTGTTTCAGAGAGTATTTTTTGTTTCTTAATAGCCCAAGTTCGCCCGGAATATTTTTTCGGGCGAGTTTGTGAAAACTATCAAACTGCCAGATGAAGAGAATGATAAACATGCAAATTTTAGCTAATAAATATATGCATATTTAGCTGTTTTTCTTTGATTGATAAATCACAAAACAACAAGGGAGCTATGAATTTAAGATTATTGTGTTCGCTGTCGGTTAAATCTTAATGTCCCGAAACTAGCCCGAAACGGTTATTGAAAATTTTTTCTACAAAGCTGATAGTGGAAAATAACGCCTTCATATCGAGCTCTAAAAGCCAAAAAATGTAAGCGACAATTTTTCAATTTTAATTTTGATGCAGAAATGCATCTAGATGCTCTAAGAACATTTCTGCATCGAAAAGAAAATTAAAAGAGTGTCGCTTACATCCATCGTTTTGACGGTTAGGGCTCCATTTCCACGAATTGTCTTTAACTGGAGCAAACATGTTGCATTATTCGATCATCAAAGCATAGTTACCCCAAAAGCTTTCAATAAACGTACATCTTTTGAGACCCTGATCTGGTAAGGATCAACAAGTGACCATATTTTATTCAAAGCATAGTATTAAATATTTCAGGCATAATAATGTCACGAAGCTAGCCCGATATTCTCAATTCTTCAAAATGTAACCTGGTAACACTAAAACACACTCTTCATCAGAGCGGGAGGTACGCACACATATCTACTATCATATATAAATACATAGTATATGTACATATGTCTCTCCTCATCATCGATTCACAATCTCAGCCAGCGCTGAGATTTAGCGGAATCGTCGCCATTCGTTGACTGGTGGTCTACCCACCTCAACATTTTCAGTTCGTTTACATGTTTCGACCTCGATTCGTTCTCAGCTTGGTTACGAGTTTCGCCTCTCATCAAAATAAAATTCCCATTCTATAGCCGTGTTTTTACTTTAGCTTTGCATACTGAACAAAACAGACAAAGTGGCTCGTCACAGCGCGGCACCACACAATTGTTTTAAAATTAAACAAAAGTAAAGAACCAATCTACTTCCATTTGGATCGCGTAATACTAAGCATTTCTACATAGAAAAGAGTTAAATTAGCATTGTCATTTCAGTAGAGCTTCGATATATTTTACTTTTCTGCTGAAAACAGCATAAAATAAGAAATTTTCAAAGTGATAAACGAATTTCCGTGTCGAACAGAGGTGGTTGTAGATGCCAAAACGAAAGCGCATCAGACGTCATCAACACAGAATAAGTGTTTGTGTGTGAAACGGAGGAGAAAACAAAGACTTGAAATTATTGAATTGCGATGAAATTTCGTTTATCCAACAGACAATAAGCTACACAGTCAGACGTGTTTGCACGTACATAAAATGTGCATAAAAATGTCGAATCGTAATAAAGTTTAGTCCAACTGTATACATTTCACGCAAACGGCTTAGGCTTACAGCATACAGCTTTTTTTTTTACTAATCTAATATAAAACCTATGCTCGAGGTCAAAAAAGACATTTTCGTCTCTTGCGGTGATAACAAATAATAATAAAACAAAACACAACGCTAAATCAAAACAACAATCAAAACTTAAACTTAAGCAACACAGCAAATATGCTGTTACTTAGGAAGCGCAAAAACCACTGCGTAATGGCAACCGATCTCCGATTGCTCCTCTTGACACAACTAATTGGTGTATGCTTATCGGCGCTGGCACAGGCACAGTTGAAGCTACAAATTGCCGATTTACAAGTCGACGCAACACGATGCGAGTACTTCGCCCTACAGGACTCGTTGTGGGATTACTTGAATAGAGACGGTACCAGCAAAAGTTCGCAACTGCGAAAAGTTTACGACTCGCATCGCAAATTTGTTAATGACAACCTACAAAGCAATTTCGAGGTGGGAAAGTATGATATACTAAATCACTACGAATGGAGTCTACTGGAGCGCGACTTGCTGCAAATCGACAGCATATTCGGTTACTATAAGGTGCGCTATTACTATACAAATCAGTGTGAAACATATCGTTACCTTGATATGGAAAGGCCCTATCTAATATTTTTGTTTTTGTACAAAGTGGTTATAAAACTTTATAAAAACCAAGGATCTTTCGTCGCGAATTTTATCAAAGCCCTGGTTTTGTAATAAGCACAAAAACTAATTTAATGATGTAGTTGTTAGTTGTTATTAAATTCTTTTTAGTCGTTAGTGAGTGGAATTTCGAAAAAAAAAATGAGTTAGGACCTTTCTATGTAGTATATTAAGGTAACGTTATGTGCTTGTATGCATACATATGTACATATGTATGTGCAGTGGGAACGATATGTGACCGCATTTTAAATACTTTATTTCATGCATTTGCAGAATTTCATGACCGAGCACAACAACACAGCTGAGCTAAATGAGCGCGCCGTACTGGACATCTGCGAGACGGTGCTACGTAACGACAACACCTTTTCAATGTCGCGCATTTTCCAGGATGTCGAACTAGTGATGGTGAAGCAAGCACTGTATTACAGAGCAATGCTGGTCAGTTTAAAGTCGCTGTGGGCATATTTTAGGAATGTCCATAGATTCGAATACCAAATGGAACAAAAATGCAATGCTTAAGTAGAGACAGACAGACAGACAGAGTATTTAAGCAGCTGTTCACGAATGTGGCTAGGTTCACATTTCATCGTAATATGCATTTGATTTAGTTATTATCGTAAAAAAATTTAAACAAATCACACTATTGAAAATAGAAGCCAGTTAGGTATAACACATATTTATGTATATATATTAATTTGCCTGCGAAAAATGCATGGAATTAACTTTGCCTCGACGGGTTTCTACATACTCTATTAAATTTTTAATTTAATTGCATTTGAATGTGTGCGGAAACACGGTTAATACAAGCATGGAGCTGATGGAGTTGATTACATACATGCATGCATATGCATTCAAGCAATTTAAAAACATATGCCAATTCTCATAACGCCAATTCGATTGGCAAATCTAGGTAAACAATAGAAATGCACACATACATATGCGCGTTAAGAAACGGTATAACTATATATATACGTACTTTCTACATATGCACTTTAAAACTGTCAGCCCTAAAGTGACCACAAACTACGAAATAAGAAAGAACAAAGCAAATAGAGCTAGAATGAAGCTACGATATACCAGGGCCTCATAAAGCAACTCAAGTTTCAGCGCCGTTTTTGTGTCTGCAAAAAAAAACCCACTGTTGCCCTTCGAATGAAAAAGCAAGGCCATGACGGTTACCTAGAATTTTTACACATGCACCCTAACGCGCAAACTGTTTTCAGAAAGTATTTAACAAGCCTAGGTAAACACTTTCTGTATTAAAAATGTTCGTAGATGTGAAAGATATTTTTAACATACTATATGTATAGGCATATATGTACGTATCGGCACACCTAGATCTTAAGTGAGCTAACTCAAAATTCAGATCGGGAAATATAACTGCTTGGGGATCGTACAAATTCAATGCAATTAATACAAAAACCGGCATAATAGTAGTTTCTTAGTTAGTGTATATAAGCATTAAGAAAAATATATTTGCATTCATTGATTTGTGCAAAAAATTGTCCTAATTTTTTTTTTTAGTTGATCGCACTTTAGATCTAGGTGTGCGATATGTACTTACTTTTACCGATCCCATTCTTAACAAAAAAAAATGAAAAATTGTTTGGTTACAGGAATCGATGGACCAAATATGCCACACAAAACAATCGGCCCAGCAGTTCCTTAATTCGCTGTATGCGGATATAGCCCTAACCGAACTAAAGGGCTACACTATGATGCAGTTTTCCTGGATGATGTTAAGGATCTACGGCAAAGGCAAACTACAATTATGGACCAGAGAGATTAGCACTTAAAACTGTATTGATATTTCTATATATTACAGGTAACTTTACACAAGAGGTCGATTTAATGCGCATGGACTTTGAGAAACGAACTGAGCGCACGCTAAAATTATTGCGAGAAGTTATGCGGCGCGCCGATCGCATTGTGTGGCGTTGTGATCCTGCTAAATTTGTACGGGGCAAAAATTACGATGAGGTGACTCGGCTTTTACAGGGCTACATCGAGAATGAAGTTGACTTGAATAAGGAGGAAACCTGCCGTGAGACTTGCGATTTTTACCAATCAACCAGATCGGAGGGTTGCTTTAAAGATCTGTACTGCGCACGCCAACCCAGATGTTCTGGTAAATTGTATCACTGCACATTTGTGGACTCAGACATGTGGGTGTGCCCTGCTGTATGTGTAACGAGCATTACTTATTAAATATTACACATTATTTAAGCGAACTCCTTTTTTTTTATTACAGAGCCGTAATAGTACGCGGCGCTATGAATACATTGAATATGAAAATGGGCGCGTACTTGGTCAGCGATCAGCCTGTGTGCGTGGCACAACAAAGGTAAGAGCACATTCCATACATATGTACATATATCACTTTCTAAAAACTGAAGAGATATTCCTACATAAGGGTGTATTCTGACACATTCATATACATACATATGTACATATCTACAGGTGGACTCCTGGTGGCGCTATCTTTTCTGGCATTGCAGCTACTGCTTTTGTTTGTGCGATGAGATTAGTATTAAATCTGATCGCTACTTCAATCTTCGCGAAACAGTATCTGATGTGGAAAACAATAAGTAAGCCTCCTTCAAGACATTATTATTGAGCGATTAATGAAAGCGGTTTCCTCATTTTCCATGTATAAATATTTAGGGTCGTCACTGGCTTACGTTTCGTGAAAAATAATCGTATATTTCACTTACAAATTCAAGAAGGACAACTTTTACCACGAGGTGCCATAAATCGAACTAGCCTCTCTTGGAAGCCGTTTGAAGACTATAAAATATTCGATAGAGACGTGCGTAATGGGCGGGACTATCACACGCTTAGTTTCGAAAGCCGCTCGGTCGACTTGGACGACATCTACACAGACGACAATTCATACGTTGTCGTTGGTGTGCGATTCCGAGTGGTTGGCGCCCATTTGAACGTAGAGGCCAAGCTAGCCGAATACGACTTTAAAGCTGGCAAATTAATAAATCCGGAAATCAATAGCTTTTGGAAATCCAACGACAACACAGATGTTAGCGGCGACCGAAGGTAACTTGGAATGGAATTTACGTCTGAAACAAATCATCTTACTAAATGTTCGGTATTTTAAGGCAAAAAATAAATCTTCACAGCCCGGATATGTCTACACGCACTATTGTCAAATCTATACCAGACTCTCGACACAACCAGTACATTGACTTTGTCAATACGAGCTTGGAAAAAGATGCTGCGCAAAGCACTGTGCCTTTTATTGATACACAGGAAGTGGTATCCAATCCTCCAGTGCCTCTTTCCGGCCTCGGCATATACCATAAGGGGCAAAGCGGTTATGGCGGTTTTCTTGCACCAAAGATTATGACCTACGACTTTACGCCGCACATTCGAGTGCCGCAAGATAAGGACTAAATTATAATGCTTAGGATGTACCTTTAATTACTAACGTACGTAGATGTATGCGTCTGTATATTTATTGAATCACTGGCACTACCCAGTAAAATTTTTTCCTCATTTCGGTAACCGCTTTGATTTGTGTTTAGTTAAAGAATGCATTACAAATATCTCAAAATGGACTTTCTCTTACCCTATAGATTACAAGCAATTGTTTAACGACATGTCTATGTTAAAATAAAGCGTTCCGTAATCTAAAGAGTAAGCGATGAGTACGAATTTTTGATGTTTTTATCTATTACAACAGATAAGAGACGTTTTTGCTGGGTATTGAATGAATACATCCCTATGTATGTATGTATGTATTTCGCATTTGTATCTATTTATTTCATATTTACCAATACTAACTTTTTAAAATTATAAAAATTGCGTGAAACTTATTTTTCTAGTTATCAAAAAGCCAAATATGTATGTACATACATATTTGCATCTGATAACATATGTATGTACATGTGTATGCGTCTATATTGGAATTGTAGATTTGGAAAATTCCCCTAATCGGGAGAAGAATAATATAATTTAAAATAAAACAGCTTTAAACCTCCAATGTATCTATTTTTGTTCGATTTACTTGGATCGTGAGCTATAAGCATACACACGAATTTAAAATCGCAGGTAACGATAGTAAAGTCTATAAACCTGTTTGGAACTGCAAGGTGGCGACGGGGTCGAAATATTTCTAGAGATAACAAGTAATTTTTAAGAAAAAGCACAACCGACTTCAATTCTCATATAAAAAAAAAATTACGAGTACCGTTAGTTTGTGGTGATCCAATGACCGGATCTAAACCAAATTAGTATGAGGTGGTCCATACAAATTTATTAACTTTCGTTTAAAAAAAGAATTATAGGAATCGGTTAACGTGGTCTAAAGTTATGCGGTAACATACATAAAAAAAAAACATAAAAATACAAGTAATTTTTAGCAAAAAAAAACCGACTTCAACTCTCATATAAAAAAAAAATATATATATATATAGGTCTTAGTTAGCATATCGCCACAGATAATTCCACATTTCACCGAATTTTTAAAATAATTTGTTGGTTTAATCATATTTTTTAAAGTCCTTTTAAAAAAATCTTGACCGCAAAGAGAAAAACAAGAACTCGCCCATAGCTTCGGGAGTATATTGATTGTTTCATGTGTTTTTAATTTTTTTTTTTTGGTTTTTGCCACAATTTTCAACTGATTTTGGACTTTGATAGCTTTCCAGATAGGAAATTTTAATGGAAATCAGGCATTATTAGTAAACTAATTGCAAAAGTAGAGAATAAGATAACCTATTTTTCCTATATTTCACGTACATGTGTAAAACCTACCATGATAAAAACATAGCAAGGTAGAACCGTTCTCTCAATTTGTCGGCCATGATTTTTTTTGAAGTTTGCCAACATTTTAAAATCATATAAAAGTGAAAATAAAAAAATGAAATTGTTCGAAATTGTTGTTGCTTGAGATTGAAAATGAAAATGTGTGTGTGAGTTTGTGAGTAAATTTAAAAATTAAATTGTTTGGAAACGTCAAGAATTTTAAAAGTGACTCTCAGCGGTTTCACCTTACTATATTTTTATCATGGTAAAAACTACTAAATATATTATAAAACAATTTCAAACAGTTTAAATCTCCGCATTAATTAAAAAATGTATTAAGCATTTGGAGATATTCCTCCATGCATGCCGTACAGCTTCCAAAGAAGCATGAAAACATTCCCATCGTATGTTAAACTAACTGTTTTCGTTTTTAACATAAGATTGCATTGGTAGAAAACTTTCCTCCTCGCTTTCCATGGAATGCATGGGGAAACGTTTATCCTGACTATGAAAATATATGGCGGGAACTTTTTCCAAAAAGTTCTTCAGTAAACTTCCTCAAGCTTTCCATAAGAAGGGAAAAGGAAACAATAGGTTTGTATAGTAACTTCTCCAGTAAAACATTGCAGCGAGAGCGTAAAAGCAAAATAGAGCGTAAAATTGAGAAGAAGAGAAAACTAGCAGAAGAGGTTATTGAACACAAAACTAGCAAAAACTTGCAAGAGAACAATTGTTGCACAGCTTTGACAATCTGCTGTAAACATTTTACTATTTATAAATCAGTTTTAAACTCTTTGCTTTACACACAAGCACTTACACTGTCCAGTACATCATTAATAATATGATTTCCACTCATTTTACTTTTGTTTGTGCTAAAGCGAATCATTATAAGGTGATAGCAGGAGTACAAAAACAAAAATTTACATGTATTTTGTTTTTGCTTTGGCGGCATAAACTGTCAAAATCTGTAAGTGTGTGTAGAAATTCAAACAAAATTTTTCAATTTGATATCAGAAGCCGTGCGGCGAAACACATACACAAAATCAACTGAGCTAGTAACACCACTTTTTATATATTCTTTTGACATTTATTCTTCCGCTAGCTAATTTCTGCTAGTAAAAATTTCACTAGCAAGAATTTGCAGCTCTCTCGTGTTGTTACGCTCTCGATTCAGTGCTCTCTTGCAAATTTTGTTGGGTTATCATACACTTTTCCAGTAAAAGTTTGCAGGTTCTAGTACAAATTAGTACTGACTATTGGTAACCATACAAACCTAATGTCGATAGTGATGAGCGATATTTCTACTCGCATGATGCTTCTATGTGAAAGAGAATGACACCTGGCAATAGCTATTTAACAGAAGTTGTGAATGGTGATTTTGCTCTGTTATAGCAGAATAATTTTTCTGTAGTGTATTTTATTGTTGTACAACAATAACCTGATAGCCAAGCATACGCGAACAACCACATTGTGAATTGAATATGCTCATATATACATATATTGCATTTTTTCATTACCATTCCTCTATTATTTTAAATGAACATTTTCAAGTACGCAGTTTGATGTGCTTGATCGCGTTATTTGCGTTTCAGTTATTTATTTCAAAATTTGTAACAACGAGTAAAGTTGGCTGCAAATTATAGTAAAAAACGAAGTGATATATCGCACGTTTAATAATATAGAGATGTAAAGCAAAATTTACGTTTTTGGAAAATATGGCGAAGATATGTGTCTTTCCGTTGTCGGCCGCTGTGGTGTAGTGGTAAGCAGTGCGCGCTTCCACTCCGCAGCACCTGGGTTCAAGCCCTGGTCAAAGCAACATCGCAAAAAAATATAGAGAAAAGTTTTTTTTTCCTTACAGCGGGCGTCCCTCGGCAGGCAATGGCAGACCTCCAAGTGCATTTCTGCCATGAAAAACAGTTTCTCGTAAAAATACAATCGCCGTTCGGCGTCGGCCCTCCGCTTTGTGTGACAACATCTAGGCGCTCGCCACAAATCGGAGGAGAAGCTTGGCCAAACACTAACATATGTGTAAGCGCCAATCTATTATTATTACTATTATGTGTCTTTCCATCTGTATTTTTGTATACCAACCATGATACAAATATTTAAAGGTAAAACCGCTGAGAGGCAGCCTGAAAATGTTTGGAAGTTTGCTAACATAACAAATATGTTTTCAAATTTTCAATCTCGCACGTACATTCTCACTTTCAGTCTCAAATAAAGCAAATGTTCCCTATAAACATTTTGGCGAACGTTCGAAAATTACCTTCGATATCCAATATGAATATCGAACTGAGAACGAACTCATAACCAACCTTAGTTTTCCAACGTACTATGAACGTTTGGAAATACATTCGAGATGGGTTCGAAAAAAATGAAAACCATAGTAACAAGAGAGGAAGTGAAATCCAGCTCAATTTCGAATGGGAATATAATAAAATCACTCTCTCTCTCATTAAAATTTCAATTCGATAATGGGCTGGATTTCGAATTCATAACGAAGGAAAAAATTCAATTAATAACGAAGGTTCCGTTTTGCTGGAGAATGGCCTAGTTCTCGAATCGAATACTAACCTATTCCACATTCGTTATCGATGGTGAGACTNATTTCGAATGGGAATATAATAAAATCACTCTCTCTCTCATTAAAATTTCAATTCGATAATGGGCTGGATTTCGAATTCATAACGAAGGAAAAAATTCAATTAATAACGAAGGTTCCGTTTTGCTGGAGAATGGCCTAGTTCTCGAATCGAATACTAACCTATTCCACATTCGTTATCGATGGTGAGACTTGAAAAAAAATGTTAGTTTTCCAATCATTTTCTAATTGTAAACCAAGCCCAATGTTTATTGGGTTAATATTTTCATCTATTTATTTTGTGTTTTACTTTTATTTATTTTGTTTTGTTGCTCTGAAAATTTCAATTTTATGAAGTAGACAAAGGCGAACTTAGCACAGTGCGTAGGAAACTGGCTGAGTCAGCTGAGGTCGTCGGTTCGAGTCCCGCTAAAGAAGCCTGATTTGGAAATGTGGTGATTTCTGAAATAGCTATCACTTCTATCATTTTTTCAAATTGTTGTTGCGTTTCCACAATAGGTTTTCTTTAAAAACGGCCTCAAGCTCAATAAAAATTGTTAAAGTAGACAAACTTCAAAAAATTAATCATGGCCGACGAATTGAGCTAGCAGTTTTACCTTTAAATACTTGTATCATGATACCAATTGTATGAATTTATACAACTTTGATTGCGTTTTCCCACAAAATTAAAATTTTGAAATACTTCGTTATATTATTACACGTGCGGTATGGCAATTTTTGAGCCTATAAATGAAGCTTTTCCCTACACTAATTTTTTCGACTGAAATCTCTACGGGCAGGGTATAATCCCTACATGTACCAACACTGATTTGTCATCATTTATTAGAACTATTACACATTTCTGTGTTATTAAAAGAACTAGCGATCGCAATAGCCATAAAAAGCACTGTGATTTAAAAATCGCAATCACTCTTTTCACTGATACCGAAAAAATCGTTATTTCACCCATCACTAATGTCGATTGAAAAATTCTGTTTTGTTTCCATAAGCAAAGAAGAGGAATGTCTGGGTATTGCTATCTGGTCAGGCAATGTCGAGCTCGAAATATTTAACGTATATATACCGCCTGTCACCAGCTGTCCGGCAGGATATCACCCTGATATTGGTGCGCTACTCAGAGGTGAAACCCGTATGGTAGTTGGTGACTTTAATGCACACCACGATCTTTGGCATTCAAGCCTGTCAAACAATCGTAGGGGAACAGACTTGGCTGAGCAGATAGACGATTCGACATTCTGCACAATGAACGTCGACGCACCCACCAGGATTATGGGCAGCTGCAGCACCTCGCCATATATAACAATTGTAAGCTCTAGTCTAATAAACAGCATAACGGGCGACCTATGCTGACCTTGGCATCGGAGCATCTGCTCGTAATCATCTAGATTGATAAACCCACCTTCTTTGCTTCCGCGGATCAAGGGTTCTATGCTAACTTTTCTAAAGCTGATTGGAAAGGCTTCGCGGAAGTTACTGAAAGCACCTTCTCTGCTCTACCCACACCAACCGACGTTTACGTAGGTAAGTGTGTGTCACTGCTGCTGCAGCCCGCTTCATCCCAGCAGGATGCATTTCAGACCCCCGTCCAAATTTTCCCGATGAAGCGGCTGTCCTAGCCGATGAGCGCAACAACCTTAATCAGGCCGATCCCGGAAATCCCCATATTATGGATCTCAACACGGATATTTGGCAACTTGTGAACGTACATAAGCGGAAGAAATGGGAAGAGCATCTGAAGACCTGTAACTTCTCGCATTGTTTGAGATCACCCTCCCTCCCCGGTACCGAAGACACTAGGGGCCCTTCTACTACCACACTACACAAACCACCTGACCCCAGCGAATCATCAGCATGGGTTCCGTAAAATGCACAGTACAACAACAGCACTTAACGCCATAAACACTCAGATAACTCGGGGCCTTAACCGAAACCGCCCCTGTGAGAACGGTTCTAGCAGCGCTGGACCTATCAAAGGCGTTTGGCACCGTGTGCCATTCCACGCTACTAGAAGATATAGAGGCCTCCTCTCTCCCACAGGGACTTAAACGGTGGTCGGCGAATTATGCGAGTGGTCGAAATTCGTCAGTAATCTTTAGGGATAAAACTAGCAAGCCGAGAAAAATTAAACAGGGGCTACCACAGGGTGGTGTCCTATCCCCGCTATTGTTTCATTACTATATTTCGAGCTTCCTCAGCCACCAGCGGGAGTCTCTATTGTCTCTTATGCTAACGACTGTTCGACAATGGCGTCAGGGAGTGGAATTGACGACTTGTGCTCAAAAGTAAACCCCTATCTTTCCGAGATTTCTCGCTTCTTCACTGCAAGGAACCTACGAACTCCTCGACAACCTTATTCACCACCTGGACGAAGGTCAGCTTTCAGCTGGGCATTCACGTCGATGGCAAACCAATTCCGAGGATGAATAACCCAAAAATCCTCGGAGTTACCTTCAATAGTCTGCTCTCCTTCTCGGCGCATACAACCGCAATTGTCAACAGAGTACAGAGCCGCAACAAGGTCTTCAAGTCGCTGGCCGCCAGCACTTGGGCAAAGACAAAGAAACGTTGTTGACAACATACAATGCAATTGACCGTGAAGGTGGAGCAATTAAAGTCTATTCTACGCCAAAATAATTTGTCAACAACAGGCTCAAAAGCAGAGCTCATTCAAAGGCTAAGTGAATTCATAGGTACAGACGAAATTGTTGAAATAGAAGAGCCGCCCAATGAGAGCGGAACAATTCAAGATAAATTAGACCAACTACGAGCGATGATAAACACAATGATGAGTGCTATTGCTGTAGCGCAGGTGCCTGTTGCACAGCCGCAGCGAACAGATATACAAACACCGACGACAACACAACAAATATCAGTTAATGACAATGAACGTATGTACGAACGAGAGCGAACACGAACAGCTTCAGTGAAAGAGATTGCCGAGACTCTGCCCGATTTCAATCCATATTCTGAAGATTCGGTTACTGTTGAGCAGTTTATTAATCGCGTGAACTGTGTGCTATCTGCTTACAACAATTGGGATGAAAAATGTATCATGTTAGCCGTGTACAGCAGAATGTGTGGTGTAGCAAAGATGTGGCTAGACTCTTCGCCAGTGTTGTTTGCCAATTGGAATGAATTCGCGAAATGTTTGAAAGAAGAATTCAGTTACGAAATGAACGAAGCAGACATAAACTATAAAATGTGTAATGCCAGTAGGAAAAATGACGCGAGTGTTACTGATTATTGTTTCCGTATATGCATGTTAGGTCGGCGATACAAGTTAAGCGACGCCGCTATTATTAAATATACGCGAGATGGACTTAAACATCGTGAATTGCAAACGGCAATTGCTGCAGTGAAATTTAATTCGGTGAAACATATGCGGGAGACTATTGAAAACTATGTAACTAATTCACGAGCGCAAAGCAATAAAACGAGTATACAAAACGAAACTAAGCAAAAGTTTGAACTTAAAAACGATAACGCTAAACCAAGTACTAACGAGAAGACAAATAAAAGGTCGATTACTTGCTATAATTGTTCGGAGGTAGGTCATATTTCTAGTCAGTGTTCGAAGCCACAACGACGTCAACCCTGCGTTGATTGCAGCAAAGTTCATGGCCGCGGTGAACCAACGAATTGTGGAAAGAAAACTGTGAACGTGCAACGTGCAGAAATTAACGAGTTCGAGAAAAACTTTAAAAAATCAGTAATTGTTAATGGAGGAACATTTATCGCCTTACGAGTAGTCAGTGTCACATGATTCGTAAATCTGTTGCAAACAAATTGCCAAATATTCGCGAAAATTGTGAAATATCAATTAATGATATTTGTGGCGGTACGCAAATGGCTAATGAGAAAATTACATTGCTAGTAGAAATCGACGAGCTGGAACGTGAAATAGTTGCCCACATTGTAGACGAAGATTTTATAAACGCTGACCTATTTTTGGGTCAAGACATTTTTAAAAACACGAGTGTAAGTGTCGACAATGGTAATTTTAAATTTGGTAAAAATTTCGAGAAACCGGTGTGCGTTAAAAATTTATACACGGAAAATGACGTTAAATGTACTGATGATAAACTAAGTAAAAAGCAGTTGTTAGACATAATCAATGAATATCGTGACGTATTTGCAAGTGATTTGAACGAAATCGGTAAAACAAATGCAATTAATATGGACATCAAATTGGATACGGATATTCCATCTTCTAAAAAACGATATTATTGAAAAGTCGGATTCGGCTTATGCTAGCCCGACAACGTTAATAAAAAAGAAAGAAGATGCTCATACAAAAAAGGAAAATTTTCCTATGCCTAACGTCGAAGACTTTACAAGAAATTGCGAACTTTAAATACTACACGACACTTGATTTAAATTCGGGTTATTATCAGGTGCCAATAGCCCCGGAAAGTCAAAAATATACAGCGTTCATTACCACTGAAAGACTATATAATTTCAAGTGCATGCCATTCGGGCTTAAGAACGCGCCAGCTGTTTTTCAACGGCTTATGGCAAAAATCAAAGACAGAGTTAAACCAACTGATATGATTCATTACATGGATGATATCCTAGTAGGCAGCCATACCATTGACGAAATGTGTGGAAAAATGAAACGTGTTTTTCAAGCTTTGGCTGATTCTTTCACCAAATTTACGATAATTCGCGCTGTCAAGAGTACTGCGACTAAACACGTGCTAGCAGTCCTTGACGAAGTAATCAGCTACATTGGAGTCCCTCAACGCTTCGTAACGGATCGTGGAACATCGTTCACATCCAAAGAATTTGCTAAATACTGTAAAGACTACGACATTAAGCATATTCAAAACGTAGTTCGGACGCCACGAGCGAATGGTCACGCCGAACGAACTAACAGAACTTTGTTAAGCATGCTCCGAACGACGACGCAATCAGAGAAGAAATGGGACGACAAACTACGTGATATCCAATGGGTTATCAACACAACGCGCAACCAAACGGCAGGTCAAACCCCATATGAGTTGGTGTATTCATTCAAGCCGCGCGATATACTTAAAAACAAACTAACAACGATTCTACACGACGGTAACTCACAAGACGTTGATATCAGTGATCTACGACACACCGCCGCGGATCGAGTTACGCAACAACGAGAGAAGGCTAAAATACGTTTCGACCAAAAACATACTGCGCCAACGCAATACAAAGTCGGTGACTTGGTCTTAGCCGAGAACGAACCAGCCAGCACGGGCGAATCACGAAAGTTGGAGCCACGTTACAAAGGCACCTTCGTTATTAGCAAAGCCCTTGATCGAGATCGATACGTCATAACTGATCTTCCAGACTCTTCACGCAAACAACGTCATTACACGTCTATATACGCTTCAGATAAGCTTCGACCGTGGTGCAATCTGCCAGCTCTCGACGAACAAATTAACGAGGGTGGCATAAGTACCGATGACGAAGACAATTTATCCACTTATATTGATTTAGCAGTGGCCCAATCTCCCCGGGATCAGCCTGGTTTAGATGGTCACACTAGGTTGCTTCTGGTGGGAAGTTGGGTAGGAGCCTCTGTGACGACTNAGTCGGGTACTTTGCGTTTTTGTGTTTGTGGTTGAGGAAAATTATTTTTTTTTTACTGTTTCTGAAGCTTAGTTACACTCAAGTTTTGATTGTTGGTAGGTACTTCAAAATTCTATTATTTTCAACTTTAAAGCACTTGACTCTAGTTGCTATTCATGTCTACATTTTCTTTTCAGCGTCGTTGCCCATCGGCAACCCAATTGAGGTTGCGTGGCTAACCATTATCGACCCATAAGCTAGGCCTGTTCGAAGCACGTAATGAAAGCGGCAATACTGCAACATTGATGAAATTTTTCAATACTTTTGCAAATTCCCAACTGATAAAACATTGCTAGAAATTCACACAGAACGTGATACTTTAATAATTCGCGCAACGCTGCAGTTGTGATTGCATCTCGAACAAGCCCCTACAACTGCAGCAGCTGCTACCACTCTAATAATAAATATTTTTCAAACCGGTTCAAATATTAAACTACTGAAAATGTAACGAAATTCGCATACAATTTTCTTTATGCTGGAAATTTAAAGGACTGTCGAAAAAAGCAACAAAAAGGATGACTACTCACCTGCACTCTCAGAGGATGTATCATTAAGAGTGGCAATATGTACGACCTTGTGGGCAGCACTTCCGACAGAGACATTCCCATTTTGGTAACTGCTTGACACAGAAATGCTGCCAAGTAACGATGAAGTGGAAAATGAAAGGAAGCTTGCATCATTTCGTCCTGTTTAAAAAATAGATATGTAGCAATATCAAACTAATAATTGGTCTTAAGTATGTATTGAAAAAGCATGCTTTAGAATTACAGCGCAGTATATATGTATGTACAGTATTGGACATATCTATAGCACCCCCCTTTCAAAGCTATATTGTTTGCCACTTATGTTTAGTTATTTGTTTTTAAGAATTTTCAAT
>NW_016164214.1:13237-32699 GCF_001687245.7 Rhagoletis zephyria | reverse complement strand
GTAAAAGGGGTGTAAAGGAAACATGATTGCCTATTTATATAATGATAACTAAATAAAAGCGTTGGGCGGAACGTTTTCTGACACCTAGCGTGTCCGCCAAAGTGCTATACCTAAACAAAAATGGCAAAGCTACGTCAAATGCAGAAAGAACACCAACAATACGCGAAAGTTTGTTTGTATGAAATGCGAAAAAAACAGTTTCGCTGTTTTCTGCAACTAACTTCACTTAATAACGCCCCACAGTGTATGATTTTTGATTCTAGCGGAACTAAGTTAATTTCTTCGCCACGGAAATATATTTTACATATAACAAAAGGTGTAATTTGTTAGTAAATTTTGGGTGCTGAATTCAAAAATGGTATTAGCTTTAATATGTGTACATGGTTCCAAAGCTACAGAATCTTTTCTGTCATGGTATATACAAAAATTTATTTGTTGCGGTACACAGTGGTCGGATAAGGCATGTTTTACCCGAAAAAGGCCTATTTTATTTATATTTATCTAATTTATAAAAATGACAGTTGATTTGACAGATTTAAACTGAAAAAGTTTGAATGTAATATAGAACTCGAGATCCGTGAGCCTTAAAACGTAGTACGTTTACTTCTTGGGAAATTCTTCTTATTTTTAGAGAAATTGATAGCCCAACAGCTGTCAAATCTCAAGGTTTTAATTTGACGTAAAATTCGTGACTACCGTGTCTAAAACCCTTCAAAGCTTTAATTTGACATAAAATTCGTGATCAGCATGTTTAAAAACCTTATCTGATTTTTTTTAATTGGCAGTCCGTTTGACAGCTATCGACTGTCAAACTTTTAATTTGACATAAAATTCGTGACTAACGTGCCTAAAAACCTAATAAGTGGTATTTTCAAAAAGATTTTCTTATTTTTAGAGAAATTAGCAGTTGATTTGACAGCTGTCAACTGTCAAACTAAAAATTGTATGGCGTATTCAGATTTAGCATAACAAAAATACTACTATGATGAATTTTTATTATAATCGTAACAGCTCTTCTAATTTTTCGCGTAAAACGTAGCTTCTCCGACCACTGTGCGGTAGTGTGAATTTTATTGAAATATTTGCTTTGCAAAATATTTTTGTTGTACAATATGATAAGCATACATACACACATAGTTACCACTATTAAAATAAGGAAAAAAATCAAAGGGGTTTCCTCTAAAGATTAACACTATAATAAAAACCCAATTTTTACTTATTTCGACTTAGGCTACTTAAAAAAAAACTCATGCTCATTCCATTTTCGTTAGGAGATTGTCTGCTTTCAATGACTGTTAAATATAAAGTTAGAGCTAATACGCGCGAAATTCAAAAATTGACTGACTTATTAGGCTTCCCTCGTAAATAATTGCAATACGCAAATATATTTATCATACAAGTACTCGTGCATACATACACATAGTTTTCATACATACATATTTGTATACAGCACTCACCTTACATAATTTCGCTAACAAAAGCATGCCACAAAGTCTCTTCCGTTCTGAAAAACTTCAGCATAAAATTTCTTATCTTACGCATTACTCAGGTGCGACTGGGACACAGCTGCTAAAAATTATGCTACCACACTAAACAATGAAGCAAAAATGACGCTGGCGCTGTTTGTAAATGCAAATTAGAACGAACGACGCGACAGCTGTTGCAGCAACATTTCAAACAGCGTATGGAGATGAAGTGTGGAAATGCAAGCGTTAAATTCTAAGCTAGTACCTATTTTTGTAATATAATAATTTAAGTCAGTTCCGAGAGTTGGGGGGATTTTTGGAATTTATTAAAATTATTTGAGATGGAATTTAAATTTCGGCAAACCGACTACTAAATATTACACATACTCGTATGCAAAGAGACGAATCCATTAATTTATGTGGCATATGCGTTGCACAGTTAACACAGCAGTCGTTAGAACAATATACATACATACGTACATATTAACCGAGTTCGTAGCTTTGCTGTGGCAATCAAAAATGCAAAAAAAAACAGTATTGTAATCCCAAAAAAATAAAAACAACTACGCGTCTGGGCAAAATCATTTACATGCGTCTACATTTGTTTTACTTTTCCGCTGGCTTGTTTTGCGTGCCACATTTATTTTTGAGATTTCTTGTAATGCTGTTTTCGCATTAAAATACAACAACCGTTAACTGCAGCAGACAACAAGTCACACAGCCAGCCAGACTTAAAAGCAAAAGTGCAAGCACACATGTTCCACATACGCCCTGTTGAACTTGCACAGCTCAGCGCAGGCTGCATACATACATACATATGTGCCAATACTTACAATTGAAGAAGGCTCAGTGCAAGTACTTGTTCTACTAGAAATTGTTGTTAGTTTTTACTCGGTAATTTCCGGTGCTGCTAAAACAAAATCCTTGTACTGCCAATGAATATATTTGAATAAATCTACAAAATCCAGCAAAACATATTTCGGCCCTTTTGAGAAAATGCACGTGTATATGCATTTTGTTTCGCTGAAAATTTGCGGTGACTGACATTTTATGGCACTACTGCGCGTGAAATTAGCTTTGCGCTGATATCTTATTGCGGTATCCTTTCAAAAGCAGCACGTTATTTGTATACCTGCGAGGAGCTTGCAAAAAGGTCAATGCTTTACAAACACATATTTCATTGTTGGTACATACATATGTATGTATGTATGTATGCAATTTGTAATTCCGATATATGAGAAAATGAAACATGAAGTTCTCAGTGGGTAATATGACTTAGGACATTTTTTCTAGTGCTCTTCGTACACACCTATATATGTACGTAAGTACATAGGTATCTCTTAGAACTTTGAGTGTACATCGAAGTGCATATAACGGCGAGGTCACTGCTAAATTTTCAGCATAAATATAATACAATAGAGTCAAATTAAGGTAATTCAAATTGAGCTTTCAGACTTGAGAGCTTTAAGACAAAACAATGTTGTGTCGCTGCTCTTATCGAAAGAGCACTCAAATTAGAGTCTAGCTATTAATAACAGCTGTAATACATAAAACATAATAGCGTGAGACGATGCGTAGAAATCTCAGATGTCTAATATGTATGAGTACGGCGGGCTGTGTCAGTAGGGTTATTCACGGAGGCGGAAGAAAAAGATGAAGTTCGAAAAAAATGTATAATCTTAAACCGTCTTTGAAAATAAGTGTTTGAAAATGTTAATTGTCGCTTGCTCACGTGCCCTTGCCTGCTGTATTTCGGAATTGAGTAATTCATACTGAAGAGCATGAATAGCTGATAATATGTCAAGACATTATTATTGTCATTATTGGCCGTATGCACTTCGACCTCTAAAGTGATCTATTGTGCGTGGCCCTCCGCCCTATATGGGAAGGCTTTTAATATAGCCTAGCACTTCCAAGGGCGGTTTGTTCCAAATTTAAAATGGATTAAGTGAAGCAGCACCCAAGTGATCTAGTCTTCGCCTAGCGAGAGCGTCACATTCACAGAGAATGTGTTTTGGCGTTTCTTCGTCCAGCTAACAAAAGCGACAGATCTTTGATTGATGATTTCGCTGAGGTGATAGGGAAGGCGCAGTGTCCNAAAATGAAACATGAAGTTCTCAGTGGGTAATATGACTTAGGACATTTTTTCTAGTGCTCTTCGTACACACCTATATATGTACGTAAGTACATAGGTATCTCTTAGAACTTTGAGTGTACATCGAAGTGCATATAACGGCGAGGTCACTGCTAAATTTTCAGCATAAATATAATACAATAGAGTCAAATTAAGGTAATTCAAATTGAGCTTTCAGACTTGAGAGCTTTAAGACAAAACAATGTTGTGTCGCTGCTCTTATCGAAAGAGCACTCAAATTAGAGTCTAGCTATTAATAACAGCTGTAATACATAAAACATAATAGCGTGAGACGATGCGTAGAAATCTCAGATGTCTAATATGTATGAGTACGGCGGGCTGTGTCAGTAGGGTTATTCACGGAGGCGGAAGAAAAAGATGAAGTTCGAAAAAAATGTATAATCTTAAACCGTCTTTGAAAATAAGTGTTTGAAAATGTTAATTGTCGCTTGCTCACGTGCCCTTGCCTGCTGTATTTCGGAATTGAGTAATTCATACTGAAGAGCATGAATAGCTGATAATATGTCAAGACATTATTATTGTCATTATTGGCCGTATGCACTTCGACCTCTAAAGTGATCTATTGTGCGTGGCCCTCCGCCCTATATGGGAAGGCTTTTAATATAGCCTAGCACTTCCAAGGGCGGTTTGTTCCAAATTTAAAATGGATTAAGTGAAGCAGCACCCAAGTGATCTAGTCTTCGCCTAGCGAGAGCGTCACATTCACAGAGAATGTGTTTTGGCGTTTCTTCGTCCAGCTAACAAAAGCGACAGATCTTTGATTGATGATTTCGCTGAGGTGATAGGGAAGGCGCAGTGTCCCGTATAGAGCCCAGTGAGAGTTTTAAGTTCCTCTCTGCCTAAATTGAGTAGTTTCTTTGAAGCTTCTTTTGAAGCACAGATAAATCGCTTATCTTGTAAGTGCCTATTGATCAATTTGTCCACCTAGTTATTCATGGTCGCCTTTATGTGTGCTTTGGTGAGCCCACAAAAGGATTCCGGACCATAAAATACTGCGGTAGCTCTCTGTACCCTCATTGCCATCATGTCCCTGCCCCGTTAAATATCCTAATAAAACTGTATTCTTGGCTCCAAGAGCATTTAGGACACTGAAGCAATCATCTACTAGCTGAGAGCTTATTTTGTGTGACTTAGCGGAGAGTAGGGCTGTTTGGTTGACCGAAATAATGCAGATATATTTCGACAATGTGCCCCTTCTAAGGCATTCGCTGCCACAAAATTCCTATAGCGTGAATCTCCGCTTGAAAGAAACATGCTGTTGTGGTCTGGTGGGGCCAAAAGAAGAAGGATGTTAACCCATTGATAGTATACATGATTTGGCTCTTTTTGTTCCTTACGTGGGACTTTTTCAAAACAAGGGTCAAAAAGAAGATAAAGGTTCAAAAACAAAAAAAAAAAAACCTAAAGTGTTCGATATATTAGATCACTAGACCAATTATGTTTGAAGTAAATTTCGGATCACACATATAAGGGCAGAATCAAGCTGACCCGGAGGGCGCTGCGCAATAGGAATTTATGTTCATTACGTAGTCAACTCTAAAAAGACACCCTAATATGCAATCCTGTTATACATATTCTTATGTGCATACTCAATTGAACCATATATAACCAAAATATGCACCTCAATTTTCTACCTTTAATAGTTTCTTTACCACATGTGGTCTTCGACAAGTCTATTAACTTTCATTCAAACAACAACCTCAGAATTGATGTGCTTGCCAAGACTTTGTAGCGTTTTCTCAAGTACTCATAAAATAAGTAAACTACCAGTATTCCTTCATACGAACACACAAATGTATTTATGAACGCGTGCATATTTGTGACATTGTCTTGAACGGTCCTCAATCGGTTTTACTCTTACCAACACAGAAAATTCAATTATAAATTTTGTCTTCATGAAATGCAACAAAATGAATTTATGGCAAAATTTCGCAATATTTTAAGGACTAAAGCTCTGCTGCGCGCGTACTAGTAGGAACTAAGCTTGAATGCTTAAGTTCTCTTACATACAGATACATATATACATATGTATTTTGAAGTAAAACTTATATACTAAGTCCATTAAATGCATTTACTTAACTTTAGTTTTGGTTAAACTGTTTTTGTTTACAGCAATTTGTTGTTTCAAGCGATTTGTAAGCAATTTACGGAGTTGCATACGTTTATGTAGAAAGCCTTTCTCAGTGGAAAATTTTGAATGGAAACGCATTCAACTCAAAACTAATTTGTAAGTATTTATGTGTGCCTAGTTTAAGCACCAAATAATATTTCAAATAAACCAAGTAATTCTTTGTAGAGACCAAGGATGTTTTTTGCAGTTAAACATCAAAGCGATTAGGCTTCTCCGAATGTCGGAAGCACGTATAAATGAAAAATCTCATTATAGAATAAACAAAGCTTTCCATTTATTTCCTTACAGAAATTTACCTAAGTAGGTACTCAGAAGTAAAAGGATCCAAGTGACACAAAAAAAATATATTTCAGTTTTTTTCCATATGCAGTAAGCCGTCTTTGAATTACTTAATTAACCTGCATTCATTTAGGCACGAATCATTTCAAATGCATTTACCCAGAATTTACAATAATTAATCGACTTAAACCTTAATTTTCTCAAAACAATGTCAGACTTACTTAGATCATTTTGATTCTAACCCCTTCAATTATTAGATGCCAACAAACAGAGTCCTGCTGGTAACCTATGTAGCTAGAGCATAGTGTCTTGCCTCTTAAGAAATAAAAGAGTGATCAACACATAGTTATAGAAAAAGCTCATTTCAGTACTCAGTGGCTGCTCTGCACTTTGCCGAACTTATTGAGGAAGTGCTGTGCTATAATATAGCATTTCAATCAACTTGATTGTCAATATAGAGATTTACACTGATATTTGTCTGGTAACTACTCAATAATTCCGCCATGTTCTCTGCCTGGAAATTTTTTGGTAATACTCTGAAAATACGAGTTTTCCTCGAGTGTTTTCGTTGTCGCCGATTACGAATCTGAAGTCATATTGGAAACAATTCTCTCACCGTTTGTCTTTATTTTAGAAACGAGTACGAAAAGAGAGAGGGGCAGTCTAAATTCGACATTTTTTGGTAGTATGAAAACACCATTACTCAGACGAGATGAGAATGTTGCTCATACGCCATGTACGTGATCCAGAATGGAACCGCCATTTTGAACATTTGAAATGAAATTTCATATTCGTTATCAGCGAGCTTAAGAATCCCCGATTTTATATATATATATATTACTTGTCCATTTTTGATCCAACTGTATACGCATACACCGAGTCAGCCGTATTAATAAATACTCATGAAAGTGCTCCTTTGAGAAAAACTTGCGATTGAATATTACTGCGAGGCGCTTGTTGTTTTACTTCTGCTAGAGATTCACGCATTCCCGCTCAGATCTTCTGCACTCCTGAATCTAATAATTCCTAGTAAAGAGTACTTGATGTCGCTCATTGGTTGGCTATGTTGGATACGTCATTCGCGTACACAGTAGGTTTAGCAGGTTCTACTTCCCGTTTTTGAGTATCTTGTTAACAATAAGCGTCCAGAATAGTGGCCAAGATAGCCAATTTGGTTCAAAAGTTTAATTTTTACCCTATTTCACTTCAGATGACACCAGATTTTTCAATTTGGCGCAAGGTGCCAAAATGCACGTTTAGAAAAATTTATTTTCACCAATTTAATATTTTTCTTTGTGAAACATTTTACAAACCGATATACCCTTCGTATAAGCATGTTATGCCTGAGAAAGAAACTATCCTCTTTAGAAGAAACGTAGTTAGGTTATTCTGTCTGTAATTCTTAGCAATTTCTGCCTGACTTTGAAAGAAGGCCTCCCGTACTGCCTCCCATTAGGCGGGAGAATAGTTCAGCCGTTCTTGACAGATTTTTTCAGCTATCTCTGATTCTTTTAGCATAAATATTAACAGTAAAAAAGACTAAACGGAGAAGTGCAACAATCCTCCGGCTAGCTTCTATAAGTATATGTACGTGTATGTATGTATGTATATGGATAGTCTGCTGGCTAAAAGTTTATTTTTGCAGTCACTACAAATGCCGAAAAGATGGATAAAACTATTTTCGAAATGAAAGAGCTAAGGCTCTAAGCAAAAAGGTACGCTACTCTGTCCAGTCGCTACACATGAATATAAGCATCCGAATCCAGGGGACAAACAGAATAATCCCTAAGCTGGATTCCTATGTAGATTTCAACGAAACTGAGATAGACTGAGGTTCCATAAACCGTAGAAAATATACCCAATTAGTTGTTGTGGCATTCTGTAAATGCACATTTGGGTACATAAACCTTAAAAAATAAAAATAAATAGCATCCTTATGGATTTTGTCTGCAGGACTCTTTCATTAAGGAGCATTTAGTTTTGTCACAAAATATGGAAAACTATTTTTTTTTTGTGTCTTCGTAGAAATCTATTTGTCGTCAGATACAAATATCCCAGTAAAATATTCTAATTGCAATATCCTTTCAGCTGAAATCTTTATAACTCCAGAACAGGCAGACCGACCGAGCTAATACTTATATTTTTTTTTACGTTAAGGGCCAGTATGGGGATTTCTTTCTATGGGAACTCAGCACTTCAGGAGTGGAAACGCTAAAAAGCAGAAGGCGTAAGCAGTACTTGCAAAGTGCTTAAACATTCCAATTAGCCAAAGTAAATTTCGTTCTAAAATACCGTCCCGCCATAAACAGCTACTAAAATATTTCTCTGCTTCGTACATGTTTCATACGTAATTCTTATTATTTTTATTTTTTTGTTCAAGATTATCATACTTATTTTAAACACTTTCAACATTTTTATATTCATTGACACAACGCAATGTAATTTTTATCTACATCCTTAACAAATTTGCACTTCATGCGCCGTTGCTGGTCTAGCAATTCGCTGAGGCCATCAAAATATTTGTTTAAGGTCAACGGAGCATATGCCATATAGAATAGCTCATAGTAAGTAAACACCTCATATAACATATAACATACATATAAATATACGTAAATATGTAAAACGTTAGCTGGCAACGTTAAATGCTGGTTTAGTCAACAACTGACAATGGC
Source organism: Rhagoletis zephyria (assembly GCF_001687245.7). Classification (NCBI taxonomy): domain Eukaryota; kingdom Metazoa; phylum Arthropoda; class Insecta; order Diptera; family Tephritidae; genus Rhagoletis; species Rhagoletis zephyria. Next base: position 23,996 of record NW_016164214.1, on the reverse strand, counting down.
CTTCAGCCACGACACGCCCAAGCGCAAAATAAAGCTACAAACGCGTAGGGCTGGGGGGCGGTGAGCCTCAGTGAGTACGCGACGCGCGCGTAAAAAAATTCGCATATCTAAAAAGGCGTGAAATTAATTTACATAATTTTATGCTATTTGATCGCTTCAATTGCCTGGCGACGGTTGCGCGTTGAGGAAGCGACGAAAGGCATACACTAATGGGGGCTCAGCAGAGATACAGGCCAAAGTGCGTATGTATATATACATCTATGTGTATGTATGTATGTATGTCTGCGGAAGTTCGCACTGGTGTGCAAGCCACTAAAGTTCATTGTGATTTTTTTTTTTTTGGCTATAAAGTGGAGTTGCTTTACGAAATATTTTGTTTATTTACTCCACTGGCAGTGGATTTTTTAAAAATAAGCCACTCTGCAGCTGTGTGCTAATTTACGCCTCCCTCAGCTCGGTCAAAGAGGCGAAATGGGTCGTCGCTTCCCCAAATGGCCTTTGAGTTTGAGTTGGCGAAAATGACACTTTAGTGGTTTTTGAGGCGTGTGAAAAGGCATACCCACAGCAGCAACAGAGAAAATGGCACTTACGACGCTTTAGAAGTGTGGGTATGTGGGGCTGCGCAAATGGGCAGGAGTGCGTTTACAAATATGAAATGGGCTTTAGCTAAGGATGCGCGTTCATATAGGAGCCTAAAGCGATTTGCAAATTGTGTCAATATGCTAATCGCACTGCAGGTTGAGAAAATGCCTCTTTTTCTGTGTTTGCTTTTATTGGCGTCCAAGGTATAGTTTAATCGATTTATTGGTAGCTTGTATAAGTGGCTTTGAATGTTAAGGCAGTGTCACACTAAGGGCGTTTGCTTAAAGTTTGGTGCAAATCTTATCCCAATCGTGTGTATACACAAATATTTTTCTATATGCCAATCACGAAAAACAATTTGTTAAAATTTTTCAATGGAAGTTCGCTGCATTGTAGCAAACGTGTGACTACAAAAAAAAATTGTCGTCCCAATTTTTTTTTATTTTGCGAATTCTGGGGTAAATATTACCTCCCAGGACACGGTTAATATTTTTGTCAAATTTCAACTAAATAAGCCGTTTCAGTATAAAGATAAACTTATCTTTTATAGATATTACATACATATGTAAAAACATAATTTTATTTTCATATCTACCAAAGATAAATTGTTTTTTGTTTTTTTTTACTTAAACGGAAAAATGTGATTTAATACATTTTAGAAAACTGGCAACTCTCTTATAAAATGCTTTCACAATTATTTGGTGTAAAATTTAGATACAATTAACTAATTATATAATTTAAAAGATTTAGCAGCCCTCTTCAAAAACATTGTATTTTTTCATTTAACCCCTCATTAAATTTAACTGGAACTTTTAACCTGGTGGCAAACCCTTCAAAAATATATTATAAATAAGCCTTACTCAAATCTCTCAATCCAAAGGTATTTTAGAAATAAAGCTTACTTAACATCTCTTGTTTGACACACTTACTTAAATTGATTTTGAATTTTAAAACCGTTGGCAACCCTCTTCACAAAAATTTTCCTAATTAAACCTCCTCTCGTTTAATACCCCAACAAAAAAGTATGTGGTGTAAACTTTAATTAAATTGGATTTGAGTTTCTAAACATGTGGCAACTCTCTTCAAAAATATTTTCGATATAAGCCCTCCTAGGTTTTTAATTTTTACCTGGGTGGCAACCTTCGTCAAAAATATTTTAGAAATAGGACTTTCTTAGGCTTCCCTCGTTTGAAAACCTTATACAATATCAAACTTAACGTGCGTATTATATTGGTTTTGACTCCCTAAATAGGTGGCAATACTTTTTAAATTTTTTCGAAATTAACTTTTGTTAAACCTGTCTCGTTTGACACCTGTATTACAACTTCATTAAACTTGAGTTTGAATTTCTAAACTGGTGGCAACACACTTCAAAGATATTTAAGAAATAAAGCTTGCTTAAACCTCCCTCGTTTGACACCTATATTACATTATTTTCTTCAACGTGTTATAAGTATTGAATTTCCCACAAAAATGTTTTCAAAATGAAGGTTTCTAAAACCGGTCCTTTATTTGATCTCACATGAAATATTTAATTACCTTTGTTAATTGAACTCCAAAATAGGTTGCAACCCACTTAAAAACCACTTTCGAAATAGTTGATTTAAATTGAAAATTTAATTACTTTTAATTTTTTGAACAGGTGGCATCCCTCTTAAAGATGAGTTCGAAAAAAATACGTTTAGAACTTACCATATTGTTATAATATTGTATTTAACCTAATAAATAGTTGATTTACTATATAATAAATAGGATTCCTCAGAATTCCTGCTTGAAGGACAGGCCAATGGATTCTGGCTTAAATAATATTGTTAGAGTTATGTACAAAGGCTCTTTCCAAATATTGAGGGTGCTTTAAGTAGTATGCTATCTGAGGCGATTTTAAGAGATTTTGTCTTAAGTGGAGTGGAAATCAACTTAATAAGGCTCATCTTCTTCAGGCTCTTTAGCGGAACTATCATAGAGGAGTGGGGTGGGGGCCTCTGTTCAGCGTAGGGTGAGTAGAGATCCGCCATTTTCTATATCGTGGTCATAAAGGACTTCGTTGAGAAGAAGCCTCGTACGCAGTACGACTTAAAATGCACAAATTTTAAAAGTTACTGAAAACAGGAGTGACAAAAAATTTTAAATAAAATCTAGGAAAATTATTTTTGATTTTATGCAATACTTCACTGCGACTCCGCCCATTGCAGTTGCGCTCGTACACCAATCTGTAATTCATAATACGTGCGAACGGCTTCACACATGCGGTTCCAAGTATGTAGACAGCTGCTTTCGTTTTCATTGCGCACAAAAAACATTATCCTTTTTTATTTAATTAATCCCTAAACATGCGCGCAGACACTTACGTAGACACATTTGCGTACTTCTAATACAAGCAATACCGCTGGCTTCCTTTTTCAGCAGCAAGAGTGCTACTCCCAATGCTCATCACCTTAACCGAAGCCCTTTGGGCGCCTCACGCTGTTGTCGTCATTCACGCCTTGTTAACAAATGCCAGCTCTAAACTCATCAACAGCAAATAATAAATAAATTTGCTGCTTTTGCAGGATATTTGCAAATCAAGGACTAAGTGCTCGGCTGCCAGTCAAAAGCCAAAAGGCAAGAGTCGCAACAGCAGGGCAGCATTGAAGTTACACAAGATTGCTTGAATGTAAAATCAGGCAAAAAGCATGGCTGCAGTTGAGTTGTTTTTGTTTTACTTTTTCTCTATTTCTACACTATTTTATTTTTGCCGCAACTCTTTAGTATGTCCCATGTCCCATTTGTCCCATTTGTCCACTTCAACCACTCAGCGGTTGCCTACAAAAAGTACGCCGGATAAAAGGTTTAAATGAGTTTTTTATTTTATTCGAACCACAATTCATCCGCAGCCGTAAAATGGATGAATGTCCTTTTTGGGAATTTTGTTTTTTTTTTTGTTTTTTTTTCGTGACGTCCACTGATTGGTGACTGCAGCTGCTTAGCAGCAGACAAATAAACAAGTAATCAGCATTGTGGGCGGTGGAAGTGTTGCAGTTGTGTTATTTCTTAGATTTTCTTTTTTTTGTTTGTTGGCAGGCAAAGCAGCTGTGGTCAGCATGGGTTACTAATGGGGTTGTAGCTATTGAGTGTGATCCACAGGGGCTTTTTAAAGGCAGTCGTAGCAGTATGGGTGGTTCTTTTTTTAATTATATAATAGTCAGTGTTCCTAGCAGATGCCAAAAAACTGCTCTTCTTTGATCCATTTTTGAAGCACCAAAACTGAAGAACAACCACGGCAATCTAGCGACCAATCTCCAGAACATACTTATATAAATTATGGTTTAAGACTTCTTAATTCCACTATAGATCAGGTATTCACTCCACGCAAAATCAAAGACCCGCCAGAAAAGGTTCGCTATATACCAGCAATATGTCGATTTCAAAGTCCCTTGAAACTAATAACAACTTTGAATAATACCACCATCTCGCTCAGACCTGGAAAGAACTTCTTGGCTAAGTTTTTAAGAGTTATTCCTGCACCGAAACAAAGTACATCAACTGGAAAATAAACATAGAACACCGGGTTAAAAAGACGTACTCTGCGCTATAGTATATTCTTGAAAAAAGAGCTGGTAAGAAATCCTCAATTTTTATCAGGGGCGCGTACAAAGCCAGATGTCCAGAAAATCTTGCACCCAAAGGACTACTATTAGGATCTCTGTTCTAAATTGCCAGACCACTATAGATGCACCCACACAAAGCTCGTGGTCGTAAAAGAGGCTGCACTTTGGCTTTTTGAATCTTCATTAAATCTGTATTCAGTAACTTTCTAGGCCAATAGCCAAGCGGCTACTTAACAAGTCACTGAGATGTTGAGAAAATTCGTCAAAAATTGCGATGGAAGGCAAAAAAGTTTTTAAAAAGTTAGCTATAAATGTTTCTACACACATTGTGTCTGTCTGACGTCAACCTCTCCACGATGCGGGCATTCCGCTGTCTATCTGCAAAATTTGACTCAAAACGCACTTCGCAGAGAAGCCAAATAACAGATAGTCGAAAGATCTTACGTGTAGGATGACTCAACCAATCCGGTTCAGGTCCAAAAAGAAAATAAAAATATGCGATGCACTCACAGGGAGGAGCAAAACTATCTCTATCACTGTCCTACCCTACCGGGGGCTAAAATACGCATATTTGTCCATCGCCTCTTTGGCTTTCTGGCGGATCTAAGCGGTTTTAATTGGTTCTACTTCCAGGTGAGGGTACGGGGTCGAATACGAGCTTATTGGGATTAATCCTTCAATCTATTAATGCAGAGATGAAGCCTTGAATTTCATCTATCATATGATAACGACTGATCTGTTAGTAAGCCACGATCCAGAAAATAAAGGTCGCGCCATTCGCGGACCGCTAACCCTCTCATCGTCGATTTGACAGCATCCACCCAATCGCTGACGTCATAAAATACTTTTGTTTACATTCACTGTTGCCAACTTGATGCTTTTCGCACCAAATTTAGTGGGTATTCAAAACGCGAACATTTTTGAGTTTGGTGCTGGGTGCGTTTTTGGTGCTTTTGTTATTAGTTTGAAGACACCAAATTATAAAATCTTAAAAAAATGGAAGCAAAATTTATAGCAATCATAAGCGTGGTAAGCAACTTCACAAAAATTTAAATAAAATCATGGCACAATCATAAGCGACAACAAAATATGTGGCAGCACCTTCAATCAAGCTAGAAGAAATCGACCGTCGTGCAAGAAACATTGATTTTTATTAATTTGAATCGGCATCCTTACAATATAATTATGTATGCATATAAAGTCCATAAAATACACCAATAAATATTTGGTGCTTTTTCAAATTCAAACCTTGGCAATACTGCCTTTTGTTCGATGCTCCCTCTTTTTCTTGTCGAGTTCGTATTGCTCTCTCATTCTGGTATTTATTGACGTCACGGCCAGTTACTCTCAGCGCGATTGGCGCAATCTTGTATTCTATCATTCTTGTTAGTAAGCAAAGTGCTTCACAGAGCGCCATGAAGTTGAGGTAAGTATAATGTTTCGATCAAGGAATGATTAGAACCGCTCTAACGAAAAATTTATTTTAGGCTCTTAACGAAACTCAACCCAACGTGAATATTTATACGTGGTGGTAGTGAACAGTTTTATTTAACACTACCATTTTTCCCCGTAGGTTTTAAGGGGTCTAAATGTTCTAGGAAAAAAAATTCTTACTTACTTTTTATGGGTTTCTTAAGACAAAAATTATATATATTTGAAGTCGTTTTATACTGACTTGTATTTAAATTTAATTTTTTACTAAGAAGTAGAAGTTTTAACCCACTGTAAAAAAATTGTTATGAGGTTGAGTAAAATCCTTTTGGAATTTGACTCCCACATATGGATTGGGAATGCTTTGGTTGTGACCCAAAAGCGCTTTTTTGCTGAGTTGGAAAAAAAGTTGACCACCCTTATTTTCAACATGGCGATAATTCCACAAACCCCGCGGCTCCGCAAATCATTATTTATAATTCCGTGGACTAGTTCTAAAATATTTAAAAAGAATTGATCACTATTCAAAACTTCGGCAGTTTTTCGTAATTTGACAATGCTATATGCTTCAGTATGCCTTTATAGATATGGGACCTACGGCGCGTTTTTATAATTTTTTTTTAAATTTATTCTTCTTTTAAATCTTAGATTTTATTGTTTTAAAAAGAAAAGTTTATATTTTTTAATTTAATTTAATTTTTAGAAAAATGTTTTTTGTCTTCCTGTTTCAATTTAAATTTGTTTAATTTTTTGGAAGTTATCTTATTTTTTTCTTCTTTGAAATAAATTTTTATTTATTTAGTTTAATTTTTCGTTTTAATTTTTAGATTTTATTGTTTAAAAAAAAACTTTTAATATTTTAATTTAATTTAATTTTTAGAAAAATATTTTATGACTCTTTTCTGCTTCAATTTAAATTTGTAATTTTTTGTTTTGTTTAACTTTTTATTTAAATTTTTAGATTTTATTGTTTAAAAGAGAAAAATATTTATTTTAATTTCTTCAGATTTTTAGAAACTATTTTATTATTTTTACATTAGAATTATTTAGCTTTTGTTAATTTCATTTTATTTAAATTTTTAGAATCTATTGTTTTAAAAATAAAAATATATATTTTTTAATTTTATTAAATTTTTAGAAACTTATTTTATGATTTGGTTTTGTTCTTTAAAAAAGAAAAATATGTGATTTTTAATTTCATTTAATTCTTAGGATCTTTTTTTGTTATTTAAATTTTATATTTAATGTTATTTTAAGTTTTAGATCTTGTGTTGAAAATAATAATATTTTTTTAATTTCATATAATTTTTAAGTACTATTTTTTTAAATTTATTTCTTTTCATGATTTAATATTTAGATTTTATTGCTTAAAGAAACTACTTTTTTAATTTCATTTAAATTTTAAAAATATCTTTATTTATTTTTGTTTTATTCAAACGCTATTTATTTATTTTTTTAAATTTATTTTTTCTTTTATTAGTTTTTATTGTTTTAAAAAGAAATATATATGTATTTTTTCATTTAATTTGTTTAAAAAAAAAGTATCGCCTATTGCAAACAAAATAACGCTAAGGGCCTCCCCGTTAACATATCTTTCAATTCGTCTTTTGAAAGACAAAAAAAGACCTTTCAAAATAGTTGCCCGAATATACGATTGCCTTACGATTGACTTTTGACTTTCGAAAGGTTGTCCATAGTTGAAAGAAAGAAGCGCCCTGTTACATTTTCAAAATATTCTCGGTTCTTTTTCAAGTGTTACGGTTTTTGAGCGACACATTCCCTAAATTGTGTATATTATAAACATAGCTTTGTCACTAAAAGAGTTCCTATAAAAGAATTTTCGAAAAATCGATTTTAAGGCTCAAAAATTACCCATTTGGGAGAAAGTGCTTTAAGCCTGGGGTTATTTCAACACTAACCAATTTCACACATATTTTCAGACAAAATACGAATGTGATTTCTTTCTGGGTTGAGTTTATAGGGTTCTGAAGTTCTCCCAAGGAAAAACAAATCGGCAGCAAAAGAGAAATTGCATTGAATGGACAAGCAAATGAAAGTAGTAAAATGAGAGGTAAAGCGTTTTAGTTCAAGGGATGCTCTGGCCGGGAGTGAAAGCTTACGAAAGGGGAAATAGTAGTTTGGTATGGGGGTGAGCGCCTGTGTGTATGCTTCTACATATGCATGTGTGCGTGCTGCGTAAATCTGATTAAAATTTTTGAATACGCTTTTTAATGTGATTTCTAAATTAGTTATGGAGAGAGTTTGCGGCACCCCTCAGAAGAGATGACAAGGGTAAATGGAAGCGCACTAACAAACCAATCATACATACATGCATTACGTGCATACTTTTGAGTGTCGAGATTGAAAAAAGGGATTTGGAGAGAAGTGCGGAGAAGGAGTATGCCTCAAGTACGATGCACACACAAAGTCATGTATGTATGTTGGTATGTTTGAATAAGTCCGACGTGTTGACAACGTTGCTTACTACGAGAAAATCCCTTTTTTGGCCAGCGGTCAGTCAACGCAACAAATTTCGGCTGCCGGCAGTGAGAGTTGCGGTGAAATTTAATTTCAAAATAATGTTTCGCATAAAAATTAACGCGACTCAGTGTCGGTATGTGTGTGTGTGTGTGTGAGCACTTAATAGTCCCTTTTATTGCCTCTTTTGTTTCTCTTTGTTGTTATTGTTGTTGAAAGTATGACTGGCATTTCTTTTATGCGTCGCTTAGTTGCAAATTAAATCTTTTATTTTATGCGTTGGAGTGCGTTAATGCATACATTTATGTGCTGTCAAAAATAACTGTGCATTCATGGGCACTTGCGTGTGCGTGGTTGTGTATGAGGGTAAAGGGGTGTGAGTAGCCAAAATATTCTATTAAAATTTAACGGTCAAAATGACAAAATCAAAAGTTAATTCAAGTGCGTGCGGCAGTCGACTACCAGCCACTGGCCACTGAATGCCCGCGCGCGCTCATTAAAAATGTTTATGGCATATTTTTAGGCGAAATCAAGTGCGCCACGCATACAAATAATTAAATATTTTCAGTCTTAACTCCGCATGTGCATGTATTTGTGTGCCTATGTGCGTTGGGGGGGGCGAATTGTACGCATATTGCTGAGCTGGTCGCTTGCTACCAAGGATTGCCTTTACTTCCGCTATGGTGGTTATGTAGTCTGCTTTTGAGCGCTGCCTCGGAAGTGGCCATTAATGCTTTTGTGCTTGCATATTTTAATTTGTGGTTTGGCCATTTTTAAGCTCTACGTCCGCCCGTTTTACTTGCTACCCAGAAGTCAGTTGCCACTCCTCGTTTTATTTGTTCCAAATGTCCAGTGTCAAGCAGACTCTTGCTTTGTTTATTTCTTATTTTATTTGCATTAAAAATTTTGTCCTTGCCGCCACTTCATTAGCGTACCTTGTAAGGATGTGGTATAAATATGCACAAATACAAATAAAATTAAAAACAACAACGATCAAAAAAAAAAAATAAAATAAATAACCACTAACACGCATTCCTCCGCCTCCTTCATCATTTATGCAATGCATACATTGAGGCGTTAGCCAGCCGTAAACGTCTGCAATCTCAAAGAAATTAGTGCGCACATATTCGAAACTTTCCAAAAGTGTGTTTATGCGTTTTTAGCCACCAAAAATCAGTGAAGCATACATTAATGTTAATTAAGGCAATTTTTCGTGCAGCCACTCCGTTGCTACTGCCGCTGCTGCTGCTGTGGCTTCTTCACAAATTCTTGCCGTTATTTCCAATTTAGTGCTGCTCTTTTTTTAGCTTTCTTATTTACGCTCGTGCTTGGCTTTGCTGCTGATTTTTTATGCTGTCGGCTGTGTCCCAGCGCTGCTGCCGCCTCTTAATGTTAGCCAAAGTCCCTTCTGCTTCTATTTAGCTATTTTTAATTTTGTTTTTTTTTTTACTCATTTGGCTTTCATTTTTTTTTCATCCTGTTTTTTTCGAAATTTTTTGTTTATTCGCTCGTTGATTGAGTGGTCACTTTGATGTGGTGCATGTTGTGGCAAACGCGTAATTTATTTCTAAAGTGCGTAGTCCTCGTTCATCACTTTTGGTCGTCCTCCTTTTAAGATGGTGGGAAATAGAATTTTAATTTTCAGGCAAATTCAAAAAGTCTACTGAATTTTGGAAGGCAAATGCACTCATGCGTTTCATGGTACACTACAATAGCTCCTTCTTGCAACATTTGAAAATAAATCGGTTGGGAGTCGAAATTTTCCATTGACCACTTTTCGTTGGACTTAATTAGTGGCGTTGATTAATTGACCAAGTGGATTATTGATGCGATGAACACAATGGGTATATTTCGAAAAGGAAATCGATTATAAAAAAAGGTAAGTGCGCCTGGGCCACACTGGAGAAGTGAAACTTACGTTACATATATATTTTGTCTCATAACCAATATATGTACATACATACATACATACATCTGCTTTCGCTTAAGGTTATATTTTTTGTCTATCTAGATCCCTACCTCCACCCCTGTTCATTCTAATTACATTTATGCTATTCTGTTTTCCTTTATCTTCGTTTTTAAATTTATACCCTATCGATAACAAAATCGATAGTAAACCCAACAAAATATCGATACAAAAACGATAAAAATATCGATAACAAAATCGATAAAAAAATCTATAAAAATCGCTAACGGTATCGATAACAAAATCGATAAAAATTTCGATGACAAATTCGATAAAAACATCAATAACAAAATCTATAACGATATCGAAAACAAAAACGATAAAAATATCGACTATTATACCAATAAGTTCCGAAGATGTCGATAGCAAAATCGATAACAATATCAATAAAAATTTCGATACCAAAATCGATAAAAACATCGATAACAGAACCGATGATAATATCAATTATTATATCGATAAGTACAGAAAATCCAAAAAATCTCTAAAATCCCAAATAAATAGTTCACAGATTGAGTCTCTGTGTCTCCATCTATATCCTTTTCTCTATAATTACCTTTATTTTAATCTTTCTTCCGGTATGCTCATCCTCATTTTTTTTATACCCGAGCGCACTTGTGCACAAGGGTATATTAATTTTGTTCACATAACGGTTGTTTGTAACAGCCAAAACGAATCGAGATAGATATAGACAAATGTATACATAAATGATCAG
>NW_016164214.1:7895-13212 GCF_001687245.7 Rhagoletis zephyria | reverse complement strand
CGCCCACTTATGGTTACATGTGTATATCTTGGTAACCGCTGCACCAATTTCTTCCAAACTTGGCACAGTTGTTGGCCTTCGTACAGCATAAAAAATCGCCAAAACTTTTTAAAATCAGACAATAACCACGCCCACATCCCATATAACGGTAATTTAGAGAAATACAAAATCTTCGATAAATCAGTAAATATTGAAGCTAATTTATTCAAAATTATTCTTTACCAAGAAATACGTTTATGGTAAAATTTTGGAAAATGGGCGTGGCACGCCCACTTATGATCACATATAAGTATATCGGTAACCGTTCTACCAATTTGTGCCAAACTCGGTGTGGTTATTGTGCTTGCCACATATAAGCAAAACGTTGAAAATTATTGAAATCGGACTAAAATAACGGCCGCTTCTCATATAACGGTACATTTCAGAAATGCTTGAAACTTCAATATTTCGAAATTGAAGGGCGCCAATTTACTCAAAATTGATACACCTCGGCTTACCATCTAGCGGTAGCTTTCGGAAAAGTGAAAAAACATATATTTAATACTTGCGCCGGGTATTAAATGTTCGGCTCCGCCCGAACTTAGACTTTCTTACTTGTTTATATTTATCTTTGTTTTTACTTTTATTTTTATCATTTTCTTCATCTAGATATTCCCCTTCACCTTTCGTGTTCATTTTCATTTCATTTTGCCTTTATCTTTACGCATCTTTGTTTTTGTTTTTATTTCTACCTTTGCCTTTATCCTTTTCTTTATCTATGTACGTACTCACTAAGAGAACACTGTGCATTGGCTTCATGTGATGTTGACTCCGAAGAACCAGAAATGTGGATCGAATACGGGACTGTGGAAGACATCTAATGTGTTCGTACAGCTCTTAGCATGCTGCGGATTAGTCTGCCGGTATTTGGGCTTTCTGCTGTGTCTAGAGACAGCTGCCGCAATACGTTATAGCAAAGAGAACTATGTGTTCTTCAACATTGCTACTATATTTCTAATATTAGCTTTGTAACCGTTATCGCTATAGGCTTTGATACTTTCTGTGGATCCACGCAGCGTCTAACCAGCCTAACCTAGCCCATCCTTTTATTTGATTACCCGAAGAAATATAAACTACAAATATTTGGTATGAAGGCTTGGACGAGCTTCTCCACCGATTTGTCTTATGCGCCTGAATATTTTCAAACAAAGGGGAGGGATCCATAGTTTTACGCCGCCTCCGAATGGCTAGGGCTTGTAGGGGAAGCTATTTTTATGGAAGAAATACACTCGGAGGTTTGCCAATGCCTGCCGGGGGGCGACCGCTATTAGAAAAACTTTTACCTTTCCTTTTGTTAGGGGCTAGTCAAGTATTACATAACCACCAAAGGGTGGCGGGGGGCCTTTGGTTTGCTTATTTTTGATGATACCCCTGTCGGTTGGGTCGATCTGGCCTTTTTTAATTTTGCTGAAAGAAAGATGGAGGAAAAGTACAACCTGTCGAATATCCAGGTAGACTGTGACTTCATGGGACCGGCAGCGGTCACGCGGAGTCTACTCTCTTAGGAGAGAGGATACGACGCAAGGTGCCCAGAGGGAAGATAATTGAACGGCTATGGTCTAACTGTGCCGCCAAGGCGTTAGCCACTTCGACCTAATTTTGCTGAAAAATTGAGAAGATTATAATTTGAAAGAATACTTGCATATGTATATGTATTTACATACATATGTATCAAAAATTTAGTTCAATTTATTAGGCTACCGCTTCAACCAGCCAACGACGGAACGCCTTCCGCACTTGGCGTCCATGACAACATATCAAATTGCTGTTGATAGAGAGAGAGAGAGAGAGAGAGAGAGTGGTGTGTTTTTGTTTACGCGAAAATCCCATAAGAAAAGTCTTATCAGCTAACTCGGAAACCAATTTATCAACCCGGATTCAATTGGTCCTGTTTTCAATGGCTCAACCGCATAGATCCGGCTGAATTCGAGCCAGTCTGGGTAATGTTTATAAAACAGTTTACGGTAATCGCCCGATCCCGCGGATTATAGCTTGTTCGACAATAACAAAAACACATTTAAAATTGCACGATCTTGATGTATATTTTACGAAAGTTAATAAAACTCTCAAATAACAATAGTCCTTGAAGCGAGGTTCACGTAGCGCCCGCTGTGTGCCACGTAGTGCCCTCCATACATGTGTCGTCTACGTCTATTTCGTGCAAGTCCAACAAGTCATTTACGAAGAAATACGGACCAAAAGCTTGAATCAGCACCAAATAGTTATTTTTTGTTTGGTCCTCCTCTCTCACTGAGTTATTGGGTATCATTGACACTACGTGGAGTTAAATAGACACCGCGAAAATAGCATGGCCGTCACAGCTGGCCACTATCAACCCGTCCCATTTGAAATTCGCTTTATCTCGATTTATGCCAAAGTTTTTACTTTTTACGATTTCAATTCGCACGAACTTGAAAAAAATGCCTTTGTACGAATGAAGAACTCGTTTAAATACTTTAAAAATCTTCTTTCATTTACATATGTATGTCCAATGTTTATTATGATTAAAAACGTAGTCTCCTTCCACAACATTCCAAAACGCTTACTAAGTACTTTACGACGAAATTATGGCTTTAATCAGAGAGAGTTCTCCTCCCTTGTATTTGCTTTTGATATGCAAATTTATTGCCTGCAATTACTTAGGCATATTAATTTCAATAACTGCTTTTGAAATGGCAACCAAGAGCCAACAAAGTGTTGCAGACAATCAGTCTGTGACTGTGACTGTGACGTCGGTGAAAGGAAGTCACGCATAGCTGATGCATACGAAATTCAGTAATTCACACAAAATGAAATTTACACAAATTGATATACGACTGCGAGTAAAAGAACGAGGTGTAAATGTATGTAAATACCCCTACAAATAAATGGATGCCAAAAACTTGCATTCCAATTCCAAGACGAGTGCCAATGACAGATGCAGTGACCTAACGCTGACCAAAACTATTTACAAATGAGTGAAGGCGGAAGATAATTTGCAGAGCGGGACAATTGTTGAGGGGTTTTGCGGCTGTGCTTAAATGTAAGAACTACCCAAAATAAGTGCAAATGACTTTCTTATGGAGCAAACGAAATTACCGTAAGAAAATTTTTCACACACTGATGCCAATGCTGGACAGCGGGCGAATACGAAAGGAGTCAAAAAAGGATATAAATTCACTCATCCACAAAATGGGTACCAGCAGGCGAGCAAGCATGTGCGCCATGTGGATGCATGTAATAGTTTCTTGGCTTTCTTAAGTTTCCCAAAAAACATATGTATTTGTAAGTTAAAGTTCTTAGAATCCTTGAATGCACACGCAAACAAATAAACAACAAAACGAATTACGGCAACAGTGAAGAATGTCCTGTACGAATGTCCTTTCAAGCAAGGATATGGGTATGTTATTGTTGTTGTTGTTATCATTTGTTTGCGTGCAATTTGTATGCTTGAGAGCATCTTACGACTTGGAAATTGCAGGACGCGCACACAAATATACATACATACATGCATATGTATATAGATATATTTATGCACATTAGACCGCACCACCTCGCAAGCGGACACGAATTGTTCGCCGTACACGGTAGAGTCTTAAGGCCAAACCTAGGGATCGCCTTTTTAAATTTTTCGGTGATACCTACATTGATTTATTCGGCAATAAAATATATTTAAATTAAATTAAATTAAAAAAGGAAAAAGTTTACACAAGCTCCAAAAATTAAATGAAATTAAAAAAAAAATTTATTTTTAAAACAAAAAAACAATTAACTTAAAAGAAAATTTAATTAAAAAAAGAAGAAAAATTGTATTAGAGAAAGTAAGAATGTAGTAATATAAGTTTCCAAACATTAAATGAAATTTAAAAAAGAATTATTTTTAAACTAATACGATTTAAAAATTAAAATTAAATTAAATAAACATTCAAAAAAAGTAAAGAAAATCAAATCAAGTTCCTAAACATTAAAAAAAAAATGTCTTATTTAAAAATAAAAATTAAAAATTGAAAACAAAATTAAACTAAAAAGAGAAAAATACTTTAATTGAAAGAGAAAAAATTAATTAAATAAGTTTCTAAAAACTTAATAAACTGAAACAAATTTTTTTCTTATAAAAGTAATATATTCTAAAATTAACAAAAACCAAATTAAACTTAAAAAAAAATTTTTTGATAAAATTTAAGTGAAATTGAAATATATTTTGCTTTTTAAAATAAAAAAATCGAAAGACTAGAAGAACATTAAATTGAAAATAAATTTAAAAAAATATTTAAAAAAAACCCCCAAAATGTAAGTTTATAGAATTTGAAAGAAAATTAAAAAAAAATATATATATTTTTTATAAGTAAAGATATATTGTTCAATTAAATTAAGTAAGAAAAAATAGAACTGAGAAATTAAAATGCATACGTACATAAATTTCCAAAAATTAAATTTTATTAGAAAGAAACATATCGTCCCGTTTTTGCGTTGACCTCGTATCTGCAATAGAGTTATTCTAGAGAATGTAAGAAAAATGCTTTATTTCTTCCCCTAGGATAATAAAAGCATTTTTGACTTAATATTTCTGGTTCTACTAACATTAGCGAGCACACACATTAAGTGTTTGTTTTATTTTCGAAAAAAAATTACAATAACAAATTATACGCACTTTGACAATCAGTACAAAACAGAATTATAACAAACACATCATTTTGACAAAAGACACAAATTCGACGTAAAATCCGCAGCTCCGGTAACACCACCTAGTACAGATTCGCCTTGAGTGTGACGCTTAAACTGCTATTATAAGTGGTAATATTAGTTTTCCCAAAAATTTTAGATACATGGTTAAGGAAGAAACGGGACGATATACATAGTATATATATAGGCATATTTTTTTCTTATTAAAACCATAACATGCAAAAATTGAAAGAAAATTTAATAAAAATAATAATAATTTAAAAAATAAAATATAAATAAAATAAATAAAAATAATTTAATTAGGAAATATAAATAAAAAAATATTAAAAAAAAATAAAACAAAACAAGTAAGAAAGTCTAAGTTCGGGCGGAGCCGAACATTAAATACCCGGCGCAAGTATTAAATATATATTTTCCACCTTTCCGAAAGCTACCGCTACATGATAAGCCGGGGTGTATACATTTTAAGTAAATTAGCGTCCTTAAATTTCGAAATATTGAAATTTCAAGCATATCTGAAATTTACCGTTATATGAAAAGCGGCCTCAATTTTAGTCCGATTTCAACAATTTTCAACGGTTTGCTTTTATGTGGCAAGCACAATAACCATACCGAG
>NW_016164214.1:0-6881 GCF_001687245.7 Rhagoletis zephyria | reverse complement strand
GACGGACGGACGGACAGACAGTCACCGCTTAATCGATTTCTCTTTTCATTCTGATCATTTATGTATACATTTGTCTATATCTATCTCGATTCGTTTTGCCTGTTACAAACAACCGTTATGTGAACAAAGTTATAATACCCTTGTGCACAAGTGCGCTCGGGTATAAATATATTAATAAAGAGAAAAAAATTCACTGCCCGAATACTTGACCTGGGTTCTCTCGAATGACACGCCAGTGCTTTCCTCACACGGCTTTCCTCACACGGCTTTCTGTCAAAAGAGCTTTTCACCATGAAAATTGGCAAGGGAGTTTTGTTTGTAAAACTTTCCTGCCAGAATAAACAAAGTCTTTCAAACTATCTTGCCTACTGTCTTTCAATTGTCTCGCCGGGGACTTTCAACTGTCTTAGCCAAAATTTCCGTTATTCTACCGGCATTAGGATGGTACGTTAGGGTGTGAAATACTGAGATCTGCTGAGTTAGCCCTAGAACGGGTACTTGAGACCCATGAACTTTGTAACAAAAAAGTGTCTTCTCGGCGACTCTGGCAGAAAGTACCAAAATGTTTTTTTTTTTTTGTTCGAAATCGAATCAGGGGTTTACAGCGAACTTTTTTCCCGGTACGGTCTAATGCACATGCGTGTAGCTATTGTAGGGAACGGCTATTTGTTGGGTGCATGCGTGTGTTGCAAAGTCTTAGAAGCAAACAATTTAATGCGCTGCAAGTGTCAAACTACAATTTCCACACTAAAACACAACAGAAGAAGCAGCAGCAGCAGCAGCATCAGCAACAACAATACAATTTACAATAATAGTACGGGTAGCAAACAGCAAATAATAGAGAAAACATAAAAACAGCAACAAACTTATACAACAAATAAGCTCCACATAAGATGAATAGCTCGAAGGATCTCAGTCCAGTAGTTGCTGCTCGCCTCTGTACCTCCTCTCAACGGGCAGCGCACTCATTGGACTCGCCATTCGATTCGCTTGCCAAAATACCAGCTGAGGAATTTTCAATTTTCTTAAGAAACTTTTCGAGCCACAGTTCGAGTTTATGGCTGCTGTTGCAAGTTGTCATGGCCGGCCGTGCTGGGTTCTGGCATGCAACAGAGAGCGCACACTTGCGATGTTGCATGTTTCTTGTAACTACAACAACATGTTGTGGCACACATTGTATGACGTCCAGCAATGCGAAATGCGATTACATGACCAGGACATGTGCATTTAGAGGTGGCTTAAAAGATCGAAGTGCCAGAGAGGGCAAGCGATAGGGGCGGTTATAAGCCTAAACACTGTAAAGGATGCTTTTCATAGACACAAATGTTACTAAGTGTGCACCAAGATTATTTGTAAGCGTATCGAACGGCGTGTATTGCAAAGAGTTATTGGAAAATGATGCGTGGGTTCTTCGAAAATTTAAAATACGTGCAGAATATTTAGTATCCTGCCGCAAGGATATTTAGTAATTTTTCATTGGAAAATATCAAAGTAAACAATATTGCCATAAAGTTCGTTGGCAAAGGACTTCTCAGCAGCGCGCCACCCTCCGTCTTCTGTCATATGCTTAATACTTTTATCCCCTCTATCCAATTTTTTATGTACCTTATCGCCTCTGCTTAAATACTTAATCACCTTTCTCAGTGCCTTAGAAAATTATGTAACCGAAAATTAAAAAAGTAAAATCTTTCCAAGTAACGCTTCCGCTGTTGATTATCTATCGCCGGCAAGACCAGTCATCCGCCGACCTCAGTGCGTTTCCCTGGGTTACTTCCGCGTTGAACGGTTACAATTATAATTACATTTTAATTAGATTCATTCGGCTGTAAAGTGTCCTTTTGTGTGTTTTGTGTTATGCTTTATTTTTTTGCGTCGTCCTTAGCCAACACCTTTCGCGGCGGTGGCGACGGCCGAGCGACCGCTGTGTCCGATTCCGTTTTCCCTGCCTTCATCCGCGATTTTTCTCGCGTTTGGTGTTATTTTTTAACGAATGGCTGCATTTTTTTTTATATAAATGCGTTTCATTGCTCCTTTTTATAATAGCGCTTTCCTTCATTTGCTTTTGTATAATTTTTTTTCCTTTTAATTTTCTTTGTTTTTTTTCTGTTTATTCCTCAGCTGGATTTTTGCATTTTTAATGACTCTGATTTATTAATGGCGACAAGATGATTAAGACGGCATGATACCCAATATGAAATGGCGAATAATGAAGGCGGGAGAACTGTTGGCGACCAGATTGAAATGCACAGAGAAAAAAGGTTTTCAAGATTTTTAAAAATGTTGGTTTTTAGTTTCTGGACACTGCTGAAAATATTAAATTTACTCGAGATCTTCTCGGAACCGCTCACGATTTTTAACGGATTTTTCGGCCTGTACGATGTTTTACTTTTTAGGGGTTTTCAGAAGGTTTACAGATAGTTTATAGCCTTTTGGGGTATTTCGAGATTTTTTAGGGCCTTTCGGGATTTTTCGGAAAATTTCAGGTCCGCAAGTTTACTGTGATATTTGTCCTCTGGCAATATTTAACTTGTCAGGCTAGGGAAAATGAATCTCCTATCTGCATCTTCCCATTACCATCTAGAATGTCTGCCTTGGCATCTTGATTGGAACCTTTCGAAGTAGACCACCTTCCGATCGTATTTTTTCCAGCCTACTAGTTATCAAGATTTCGAAGTAATAGCTGTCTTCTGCACCAAGAGTCTCTATCTCAATTGACTGCTGCATTCCTTTTTCCTAGCGTTTGCCACTGGAAGATTTTGTCTTTGAAACTTCTGGGCTCGGTTACTGCATCGAAGGTTTCGAGTTAGATTTCCTAAGAAAGGCATTGCCTGCTGAAACCGCAATGACTAACCCAGTCAAAGAAAGGTTTTATCGAATAGATGGTTTATTCTGCCAAAAGCCGTTACTTAGTTTGGTTTAACAAAATGTGCTTTTTGAGAAGGTGGGGAAAACAAGACACTCACCCCTCCACTTTCGCCCAATAAACTAGTTTCTAAATGAAAAAATGACCGAATTAACAACACGAGCAAATCATAAAGTCATAAATCTTCGGTCCGCTTTTGTACGCGGAACCGATTCTGTGTTTAGACACAGAGATAAGTTTTCGTTGGAAGCTAAAAACCATTTAAAGCTAAATATCAGTACTACAGAAAGCGAATCCCGACCGAAGTTTGACCCTTTACGACTGGAATATCGATCTAATAGTTTGGCTGCTGCCAGAACTGGGGCCCACATGTCCGAGCGTGGGCAGTATCCAGTCAAAGTGACTTTCGCGCGCCTTGTTCTCTGTCAGACCGATTCGGGCATACCCTGCCTGGCTGACGCAATCCACTCCTAGGTTTGAGCACCGTGATCGAGCCCTAGGTATTGATTACCGCTTGTCTTCCAGTGCAAATATTTATGTATCTCCATTGCCACCATCACACAGCTCAGCAGGCAGTCGAGTGTTTCCTTAACGCTACAGTGATCTTGAAGCGTAAATTTCGGGTTGATGCACTCCTCAACCGACCCTTCCAGTATGCTTCGACCTACATATAAGTATTTGTAAAAGTTCACTGGTTTCTTCTTCCAACCAATAAGCGAATCTGAGGCTAGCATTGATCTTTGTTATCAGCCACGAAGTCGAAGCCTCCAAGAATAGTAGAGACACCAAATTCTGTGTCAGCTAAGTACCCAGTTTCTGACCGCGCGCTTTTTTGTAGCAAACTTAATTAAATTGTTAACGTCAAGCATCACTTAAGAAAAATCTCAGAATTCGAGTAGTTCGATGTGCCCTACTGATTCTAATGCGGGCAGCGCGCACTCTAGCAGACCAGGACTCCAAAAAGCATTATTGTCTTAACTGCCAATAAATAAATAACTGTATAAGAGAGGATTGTTACAATTTTCTTCCTACAGCGTTGGCGTCTTCTTCGCCTTTTCTCCAATATTACGCTTCCTGTTGAGAATCCATCCGAAATATGTGACTCTATCAGAAAGTTGAAAGCGATCGTCTTCAATCTTGGGCAGATCCACGCGGGATACGTTATACATACTTCCTAGTATTCAACACAGGTTGGCACCCAAGACTTGCTCTGGGAGATATTTAAGTTTTCTTCAAGTGTCAATATGAAAGATGAGCACAAATCCTTGCACTAAATAAAAGTTTCAGTCGGTCAGGACCAACGAGGCAACACGGCATCACAATGGTCCGCTGAGCCTGCGTGTGTAATCATCTAAGCTTTGGATGAAGACAGGGGCTATGGCATGGACAACGCAAACATCTGATGAGGCGACTCTTGGAGTTTCCGACAGAAAGATTCTGCTGAAGATTTCCGGGCCTTTTCGCGTTGGCGATAGCGATTACCGCAGATGAGCGAACGATGAGCTTTATGAAATTTGCAGCCAATCAAAATACAGCGGCTCCGCTGGCTTGGACACGTTATTAGAATGTACGAAAACGCTCCAGCTCTGAAAATATACAAGACGAATCGCGATACTGGTAGCAGAGGAAGAGGAAGGCCTCCACTGCGATGGAAAGACCAGGTGAATTAGGACTTGGCTTCACTTAGCACTTTCAATAGGCATCTGTTGGCACAAAAGTGGACTCGACCAGAAGCGCTTAGGCGGTTACAGCGCGAATCAAGAAGAAAACTAGTTTATTTTATCCAGAGGCTTAAGATTTAATTTGTCAACAGCGGCAGATTTCTCCACCAAACTTATCATCCAGCATCGCTTCAATAGACTCATTAGCTCTAAGTTCCCAATGTATCACTAAAAACTGCTACTCTCAGCAACTCACAGATGGGTTGGAGAATCGACGATATGAAGTTGGCACCAGTGGCGCCTTATTCGCCAAAAACAGCACTTTTAACAGTTATTGAGGAATCATGCCAAAATAATGGAAATGATTTTTATTGCATCGTAATATTTAACTCTCGAAAGAGTGTTAAAAGAATTAAACTTGATAAGCCGCTCAGTGTAGAACATAAATTAAAATTAAAAAAAAAAATATCCAATAACCAGCTGCGTTGTCCCTGGCAATCAATTAAAATTGATATTGCGCATTTAAAATTTGCGTCCAGCGCTTAAACCAGCTCACACAACTACATATCTTTTTTTGAATTCCTTCTATGTATATATATTTTATTTCTTTTTTTTTCTTCATGCTAGCAGCTTAAAAGACTTCAGAGCGTTTAATGAGTAATCAAAACGAGCGCAGTGAAGCAGCTTTAAACCTTAAAGTAGACTTTAAAACTTTTAAAAGAAATTTAAGTGTGAAATAAAAGCGAATATAACCGTAATTTCGACAGCTTTAGCAGTATTTTAAGACAATTGCTCATGAATTTAAATTGCAGCCTTTTTTCTACCAGTTACATTAGCATACAAATAAAAGAGTAAAGAATAAAAAAAACTATATTTCTTTCGATTCGATAAAAAAAGCATTTAAATTGTCAATTGCGAAAAAATCCCTTTTTGTACTTTTCCCTTTTCGCCAAACAAGCAAGCTTGGCGTTTCCTCAACAGCTCAGCATTAGTGCTTACTTGTATTGTATTATTTTTTTATTAGTACTCTTTTATTGCTTCAACAACAATACTAAAGCGATTAATACATAATCTCAAACCATCATAAAATTGGCAATCACTAGAAAAGTAGCGTACCCGTCACCGCCGACGTCGCACAGTGGGAAATATCGGAAAAAATTCTAGATGCAATTTTTTTTAATATCTTTAATTTTATCAAAAAAATTTATTGAGCTTGAGAACCTCTTTCTAATAAAAATTTTTTGTTGAAAATAATATCTTTAATTTAATATTTTATCAGAAGTTTACTAGGTAGAGTTAGAACTCATCAGCCCCTCCTCAATAGCAATAAATATCTCTCTGTTCAAAGATAAAAAAGCGCATATTTAATAACTGGGGTTGGTGAAACAATTAAACTGTTGATCTTCTGATAAAAATGTTAAATTTCTGATAAAAATGTTAAATTATCTCATCAAGATTGTGGAACTGAAGATATTTAAAAAAAAAATAAAAAAATAAATATAACGCTCATACGGTTGTCATGTCGCCGCGGCTAGAATATTTTCCGATATTTCCCACTGTGCGTCGAGCTCCGTTGTGTTTTGGTAGATAAAGGACAAATATCTCGCGAACCAGAAGAAATAGCGAAATAAATGTAAGACTGTTTTAAAGCATTTGACATGAAAGTGAAGATAGACCTTTAAAATAAACTTCAAACATTTTAGGTTTAAAATATAAGTTTTTTGGAATGAAGCCAATACGCAATGAGTCTTTTAGAAGTCTTAAACACATATTTTTGTTTTCCTTGATCGCAAGAACCGAAAAAAGAATTTAATTTTTTTATTAATTTTTAAGTCAAAAAAAAAGGTAAAAATTCAAAAGTTTTACTTTTGAATGTCACTTTAAAGGTCGGTTTAAATAAATAAATAAAAAATTACCTTGATCTCAAAACCGACCGTCAAAAGTACATTTCTTTTTTGTTTCCGTTTTTTCGGTTTTTTAAAGCTTCAACAAAAACACCTCATACAAAAAAAAATTTAGTTAAATTAAAAATTAAGTTAAATAGTTAAATTTAAATGTCATTTTAAAAATGTCTCCAACCAGAATACTTTTCCTTAATTTTTCACCTCAAAATCTTTCAAACACCGTTAAATTTATTTCGCTGTCTTTTCTCGAACTCGAGGTATTTGATTTGATCCCTATTATCCAAAATAGAACACTGTCGCCGCTCATTTCATACCACCCGCATGAGACTTTTGTTAAGAAACTGCTGATACTCAATGCTCATCGCTTCGTTTATAAAAAGTTGAGGGTGAAGGGTTGGTGGCGATGGCGGTGGCAAGTAAGCAACGCATGAACCCTTTCACCCTTTCAACCAT
>NW_016164213.1:4779-32700 GCF_001687245.7 Rhagoletis zephyria | reverse complement strand
TTTGAAAACTAAGCCAATAAAGCCTTGGGATTTGAACAGCTATGTAAATGAGGGTAGTCCGAAAATACATAGATGCGGGGAATAAAAAGTTGAAAATGTTAAGCTCTCACCTCCTACGATTTTTCTAAATAGAAAAAAATAAAATTTTTTAGTTAAAAAAAAAACAAAATTAAATTTAGAAATGCCTCAAAGCCCATGAAGTTTTTCTTGTTTTTTATATGGAGAAAACAACATTTTTTCGTAGAAATGTATAGAATTCTTGGAAATCGTTAATTTTCGAACGCAAGTTTCTGTTCTCTCCATCAGACCTTAAATAACAATACCCAATAATTTATTTTAACATTTTCGCAATCAAATATTCATTGGTGCGCTTTTATGAAATTTTTAAGGTGCTTTTGAGGTTAGGTTTATATGGAAGTTATGCGTTAAAATAAACCGATTACGCCAATGTTTTGGGCGTTCCTTTATAATATTATTATAAATATATGAAGAAAATTTGGCCATAAAATATTCAACGGTACGCGCTTTTTATGATATTTTTGTGGTTAGGTTTGTATGGGATGTTTGCTTTAAAATAAATCGAACACGCCGATTTTTCGTATTTTACTTGATGTATGCCCATAAACTTTGAATTTTTTTCAAAAAGAAATGTATAGTCTTCTCCCACTATGCGGCGGTGGGCAAGCGATCTTGCTTGTTCGCAACTTTATGCTGCTGGGTTCTCTCTCTCTCCCGCTGCTCTCTGCATTTCTCTGCTGTTTTCCTACTAACTAGATTTTTTGCTTGCGCTCACCCTGAAGTGCTCTTGTGTTTTTTACTTCCAACATTCTTATTCGTTTTCTTCTAAACTCTTTTGACCATTATATATGTATTTAGTTACGCGCTCAGCACTAATGAGCGTTGAGATGTGGCCCAAAACAAGTTGCCACATTAGGTGAGAGTCCACTATCTTCAAATGGTATGTTCTTGTTGCAAGTTTTTGTTGTTGTTCTTGTTCTACTGTTGCACAGTGCATTGGCAGTTGGTTGGTTGTTGTGCGCGGCCGTTTGTAAATTGTAAATGTTCTTGCTGGACAGCTTTTCCAACAGTTTTAGTGTGGACATTTTTGTTGGCGAGCTGCATTTGAACGTTTTGTTTGCTGCGCTTAGTGCGCCCATGTTGTTGTTGTTGCTGCGTTCAAAAATGTCTGCATTTTGTTTTTTTTTTTTGTAATGCTTGGCTACTTCGTAGTCTACAGTTGGCGTTTACAAGTTGGAGCCAGTTGCACTAGCAGCGTTAATTGAGCGCTTGCGAGAGAGCGAGAGATAGAGAGTGGGAGTGAGTAAGTAAACAACGTCTCTGATCATCGATTTGTTATTTTGCTCTCAGTTGGCTCTGGCTCTTCGCACCAAACAACATCCAGTTGGCCAAATCATATCAGCTTCATTTTGGCTGATATGCACTGTGAACGTTTAGCTGCCTCTCCAGTTTTGTAGCGACCGCGAATTTGTGCAGCAACGTTGCGCGGACATTTCGAATTGTGTCGGATTTGTGAGATTTTATGTGATCTGAGACGTGTCGATCGTGGATTTGCTCAGTTTATAGAAGAATTAAGTATGACATGATTTTTGTTGCAAGTTTTTGAAAGTGAAGTATAAGCATTAAGCATTTGGAGTGTAAAGAAAACTAAAAATTGCGCAGTAATTCTAGATTTTTTTTAAAACGAAAAGCTTCTCAAAAATTTGGCTTTAGAAACGTGCCGGCTTTTCTGATAATATTATTAACAACCGTATGGCGATTGTCGTGCCACAAAAAAGTGTAAAAAAACGTCAGCTCACAGTGCAACAAAGTGTAAACAAAAACAACAAAATGTGTGAACGTCATACGCGTATTGCATTTCGCTTTGCCGCTCACAACTTACAGAAATAAAAAGTAATGCTTATAAAAGTTGGGGAAAAAATTTGCTAAAATCAATTTTCTGAAAGTTACAAAATTTTGTGGAAAGCAATTGTGTCTGCTAGAGTTGCAAATGTAAAAGTGCTGCAGCGTTGTTTTGAGCTGCGTTGCAAACTAGAGTGCATAAATACATACATACAAGTTCATATGCGAGTATGCAAAGCAAAAGAAAAACAAAATATTAGCTCCCACAAACCACAAATTTAAGCAATTGGCGTGGATTTTCATTGTCGCAACACATAAAAACAACATAAATGGTAAATGTTTAATAGGCTCTAATTCAAAATTATATTTAGTACAAAAGTTTCACTAAGTATACAATTTTTTTTTTCGATAAATATTTCAATTTACCTGCTTCGACGCGCATAAAATTCCAGCTTACTTACCTTTTTCTTCGACTAAGTGTTCTTCGGTTTTTTGTTTTGGTCTGGCATTGCACAATTTTACCAACCTCTCAGCTGTTGTGGTGTTGTGTGGTTCATTTGCCGACGCTGTTGGTTGACAGCCGCTGCGTGCCTGGCATACTACGTACGCACGCATGCGCTGTAGTATTGGCGACGGAAAACTCGAAGTTCTTACAGTTTATTCACTTTGTACGTTTGTATGCTTATTTATATGTATGTATGAATGCAGTATCTATGTATCTACTTTTTTGTAGGCACATGTGTTTGTTTATATGCACATATGTATGTATGTATGTATGTATGTATATGAATTGTTGCATTGCATTCAGTTGCATTTTATGTAAAAGTTTTCCTGGTTTGTGGCAGCGTGTGGAGCGACACATTTTCTTGCAATTGAAAATGCATATCCACTGGCTCTCCACGTTTTGTATGTGTGTGTGTGTGTGTGCATCGGTGGAAGTGTGGAAAATATTCAGAGGGTTTGGCAAATTGTTTGCCTGAAACGATATTTTAGCCAATTGTCGTTCTAAGAAATGGGTGCTGTGCGCAAATTCGAGTTGTAGTAATAATATATTTCTATATTTCTATATTTCTATAAATGTCGTATTGTCTTTCAATAGTTAAAAGCGCATAATAGGGCTACGGTGACCATGCGTTCTTTATTTTAAAAGGCAGCCCTTTATTTTATCCCTCTGTCTTTAGTACATTTTCATTAAATAAAGAGCGCTTATTGTCCTTTATATCTAAAACTATCCTTATATGAGCTTTGAATTTTTTCAAAGGTTAATTTTTAATTAGAGAATATCTATAGTAAAAATATTCCAAATTCTTTTATATGGGAGACCTATTTTTTCCGCATGTTTACCCACGGCTCAGTGCCACGTGATCGTTGCTACAATCCTGAATACCTCTGGCCTTAATCAGCTAAGCAAGTCAAAGGTCTTCGTCCTCTTGTAGTCAGGCCATAGTTCTCTCGACATCTTACAAGTCTGTATAACTCTGACCACCTGCGTATAGCCAGAGCAAGTAAATGCGAAGTAAAATCTCTTTGGGGACTAGTGCCACCATTTCGGATTCATACAAATCGGATCCTACCTTCGCCAGCTTATCGGCCTTCTCATTGCCTGCTATGTTACTATGTCCGGAAACCCAGACTAGAGAGCCGGTAGTTGACTGAGGCACTGAGCCCAGCTTCACTTTGCATTCCCTAACTAGCTTGGATCTAGTAACTGGTGAGGCTACTACCAATAGTGCCGTCCAACTGTCGGAATATGTTGTTGCTTTACTCTTGTACGCGATTTGATTGCCTAGAATTTTACAGGCTTATAGGATCTATAGATCTATCATTTCCCAATCGCAGGGACAGACCAACAAGGAGTTTTTCGGAGTAGAATCTCGCTCCAACACAGCAATCTATCTTGGATCCGTCGGTATATAGAGAGATCGCCTCTCGGTCTTTTCTGGATGGGAATAACACTTGCACGTTACAATTGAAGTCCAAATTGCCTACCGGGTATATTGTAGTCTGTGTTTCAGGTACTGGAACTCATTGGTAATTAGTATTTAGCGCAGCATTGCGCGATGGAATTTTACTATTTTACAGACTATTAAGTGAAATAGAAAAAAAAATTGTGGCATATTGCGGGATATGGTCATGGCGCACAGTGGTAGATCCCAATACATTTTTTGAGTAAAATTAGAAGGAGTTGGCGTCATAAATCAAGAGAAATACGAAAAAAGGGCGTGACCGATTTATTTTAAAGCTTACTTCCCACTTAACTTCAGAAATACCATAAAAAGTTCATAAAAGAATATTTGACTTCCAAAATTGTGTTTACATGTTTTTCATATATGTAGGTATAAAGGAACACACAAAAATTTGCATAATCGGTTTATTTTCACGCATACTCCCTATACAAATCCGATCTTAGAAACGTTGGTGTTTTTCCTGACTTTTTTCGTTTTTGAGTATTGCTCTTGCCGCCGTAGCCGAGTACTAAGATGTATCTACTGCCACAGTGGAGGCGAATCGTTCAATTTCTAGTCCCAGCAACAACAAAAAAACTAACTTAGTAAGTAAGGTAAATCTATAAAATCCGTTCCATTGCAACATCTTTTCTCTTGTAAATTAATGCAAAAATGGCTTTCCTCTCTGAAGTTATTATTGCTTATGGTCAATATTGTCACTGTTTTAAATTAGTAAAATGAAAAAGCTAATGTTTGCCAGGAGATTTTCCCGCAACAAATAATAAATTTTCAATAAGAACCAATCTGATTATTTTTGATATGTGTTGAAAAAATTAGCTGTTAGCTTTGTTACTGATATGCCACAATGCATAAAATATTTTAAGCTGTTAAACATTTTACGACATACGACCAGGGATGGGAACGCGCTTTGGTTTTGGTTTAGTTCTGCACGAGAACAAAATGTTAAGCCAAGAACATTTCCTCAAAACAACCTAACGTGAAAAAAAGTATTGAGACCAGTTTACCAGTTTGAACGGGAACAAAATGAGAACAAAAAGTTCGGGAACGTTTCCGTAAAAAACAAAATGCGAACAAAGCTCCCGGGGGCATTCTAAAATCGAACTGAATGATAACAAAACTTTCGGGAACATTTCAGTGCTAACGAAAGTATCGAGCAATTTTTCAAGAAGATCAAATAAGTACAAAAGTCTGCGGAAAGTTCTGCTAGAGATCAAACCGAGAAAAAATTGTTGAGTACTTAACTGCGGTTGGGATAAAAAAAAACGTTTCAGTGAGAACCATGATTGTTTATTCTAAGCCAGTAGAAAGCTGGATCGTTTCAGCTTCTAGATCGTTTATCATTAGGTTGAACTGTTTATTTATGGAACAAATTTTCATTTTCTGTGCAATAAAAGTTCGTGTCTTAAGTCTTTCGTTGACTTTGCATATTTATCTTTCTGTTATTTTTAAATTAATTTTAATATTCAAACACTTCAAACTAATGCAACGCTATGAACAAGTTTTGTTCACGTTTTCATTCTTCGCGAATAGCTCAGAGTAGATTTGTTCCCATTTCGTTCGATTTAGGGCATGTAATTTCAAATTAGAAATTCTGAATACGAAAAAATTGGGGGCTTACGATACTTTCGGGAAACCTTGCCGACCATTAAAAATGCTTTTGTTATAAAATCCTTAATGCATCAAATTAGTCAGGGTATGAATTTTAAAATTGACTAAGGAGAGTTTAATCAAAAATGTATGTAGTCCATTTTCGAAAATAGCCTTTTACCGTAACGCTGATAACTTCAACATTACTTTAGCTAAGACAGCGTTATTGAGGTTTTTGAACATGCTAAAAAAAAAAATTGCGGAACACAGGTCGTTAGTGAATAGATATTCTACCAAAATCGGCAATGAAATCTAAATTTTTTAGCTTTTAAGTTTCGCAACAAATATTCGCCCCTATTCTGCAACTCATTCGTATTCGGATTTTGGTACGATTCGTAGAAATACTTAGTATGCTGCAGTCCGAATCGTATTTTCGAACTTTCGAAATTCGTAACAATGGCATGCCTAAAAACGTTCGAGTTAGAAATTGTCAGCTATTTTGCGTAATTTTGTGTCGGAAGCGAGATGTAATTCGATGTGTGTTTGCAGGAAATATTTGTGGTGTTCTTTTTAACAGACAAATTTCCGCTTTTTTATATACGTATAGTTTTATCCACTGCTTCATATGAACGAACAAAAAAGATTGTTGTGTTGCCCCTTATCGAGAAACTTGGGTCCGGTCTAGTTATTTGTACAATGATTTTCGGTTGTTGTGTCCAAACGCATAACCCGAATCTAAAAATTTTAACACACACGTGCAATCAAAGGATTGAACTTTAATTTAAAATAAATGTTACAAATTTCTGAGCAATAGTTTACTAATAAATTCGGTTTGCACTATGCAAATGGCGAATTACGAATTAGGAAAATTCTGGTTCTAGAATAAGGATGATTGTTTTAGGAAGAGATATTTTGCCGAAATCCATAATAAAATCTGCATTTTTTTTACTTTAGTCTAAAGCTGATACACCCATTTCTGGGGGTTTGTTGGCTCGAACATTTTTACTGGATGGGTATTCTAAGCAATCTGCAATTAAATTAAAATGTTTGCCAAAATATTTTGGTGCTTACACATTTTTTTAAAACGCGTTTTGGTTGAGCCTTCTCCTCCAATTTGCGTTGACCTCTTTATTTCGCGTTACACGCGTGGAGGGAATTGCTGATTTATACCGCCTCAGAATAGCAAATGGCTTTTTTATGACAAGCTTTTTCATGGCAGATGTACACTTGGAGGTTTGCAGGTGCCTGCCGCGAGGCGATCGCTATTTGAAAAGTATTTTTTTTTTGGATTTTGCTCTGACCAGGGATCGAATCTTGATCCTACCGAGTAGAAGACCACGCGACTACGGTGGCCGTCAATTATTTCCTAAAGGCATTCTTTCCTTAGATTTATTGACCTAGTGTTAATTTTCAGAAATATTTAGCAAATCGCGCTGATTTCAAATCGTAAGTCCTCTTAGTGTTTATTCTACAGCTTAATATGCTCGTAAATTTGTATGCATAATCGTTTAACTCAAATAGAACTAGATAAGTAACTAAGTACTGAATTTCATTCAGATGATCGTCAAGTTATCTGATGAACGAAATTTCCAAATGTATAATTCTGCGTAAACACAACCATTTAAAAGTTTGACAATTTACATACATACATACATATGAAAACATATTTAATATGGAAATTCAAAACAATAAACATCAAAATCGATTACCGTGCGCGACTACAGTTGATCTACCGTGAAAGATATAAAAAACTGATAACACAAAATTTATGAATGTGATCATGTGCGATGCCTTTTAAAAGATAAAGTTTAATAAATTGACGATAACTTAATTAAATAATAGATTTGCTGTATGCCTAAATAAAATGGTGTGATAGAACTACCGTGGAACGAGAATCCTTGGTGACAATAAAAAAAACATTCTGCTTAAGGCACCAATCTATTTGAGTATTTAAATACTAACGTAATTAAGTAAAATTTTTTGAGCAGTCAAAGCAATACAACAATACACAGCAAAGTATTTGCTCATTAAGCTTAAGTAAGTAGAAAGGTAAATAAACAAAGGAACAATATTAAATCGAACGCGACCAACAAATTGATGAAGCAAAAAAAAAAACAAAAACAAGAGCTTCAATATAGTGTTGATGTTTGCGTTAATATCGAAGTTGATGGCGAAGCAGCCGCTGTTATCGTAATTAAAGAGACTACAAAAATAATAAAAAATCAAAATTATTACAAAAAAATCTTCGCACCTTAAGCAAGGCAGCGCAACGCAGGCGCAAAGTTGTTTTGTGGCAGCGATTTGGGTTGTGCGAAGAGCTATGTATAATAAATATACAGTTACATATATATACAATGTATCTCCACACTGACTGTTGTTGTTTGTAAACGGGTTGGTAAAAAACACATCCATACATAAATATTCATATACATAAGTGCCTGTGTGAATTTACTATGGCATTTTAAAAGCCGACGCAAGCTGCGCGTTACGTGTCAATTCACCGGCTGGGCTGCTGTAATAGCTGCCATACATACTATGTATTAACAAACCCGCTTACAAATTATCAGTAAATTTATTTGTAACCATATTTTGTATGTTTCAACGCTTGTCGCGGCATCACTTTGACCCAGTGTTGCCAGTTTATTGAAGTGGGAAATCGTCAGTTTGGTTCTCAAAAATCGTCAGTTTGCATGTAAAAATTGTCAACATACAAAAAAATTAATAACAAGAATCAGGAAGCTCTTTTGTTTTTTTTTTTAAATTTAATCTAGCTTCTTTTATGCGTGAAAAATAAAAAGTTAAACTTTTTTACGATTTTTTAAAATTCGCATTACTTTGCAATCACATTTTCATCTTCATTTTTTTTTTTCAAACTGCAACTTAACTATGTGCATTAAAAACTGTTCATACTTACAAGTTTTGCTAAAGAACTTATTCATAATTCTTTTTGCTCAATAAAATATGTGCGGTGCAGTTAAATAACGCACGCGGAAATATCACCCGTGGGTTTTATTTCCTTTTATTGGGAAAAAAGTACGTGGGCATTATTGCTTTTTTGGAAAGGAAATAATTCGCGCGGGCTTTATTTCCTTTTGTAGGTGGGCTTTATTTCCAAAAAAAAAGTTAAAGGCTCTTGCTTACATTTTAGAATGCATCCAAAACCCCCGTGTTTTATTCCAGTACTAAATCAAAACTAATGTGATGATTACATTAAATTAAATATTTGTTTCCCTTTATTATACGAAAAAATTCAAACTAATGATGCCTTTTGTCGTTGGACCTTACTTCCATTTCGAGAGTCGAAATCAAGTCCGCGGGCTTTATATAATTTTTTTTCTATAGGAAATCAAGTCCCGCGAGCGTTATTTCCGCGGGCCTTATTTCACTGTACCAATATGTATGAGTACCAAATCGTCAACCTGGCAACACTGCTTTGACCAACCAATTTTTATTTTTGATTTTTTTTTGGCGATATTCATAGGTGTTTTTTGGCCATGTTTTCTGTTGTCAAAGAGGCGTATTAGGCGCGCTATTTGTGGTGAATGAGGTGTGTATAAGTCTTAAGTTGGGTGTGAGACACGCGACGTATTTTTGTGTGTTTTCGTCGCGGGTGTTTTACTGAGCGTAAAAAAAATACGGCTGAAAATTGATATAGTTTTCTAAGTATTTATGTGGCCGCGCTACTCTTCTAATTTGCGATGTGCGGCTTAATGGCTTAACATAAATGAAGACAACTACAGTATTACGCCGCCTCTGAATGGCAGACAAATTTTAACAAAAAGCTTTTTTCAATGCTGAATTTTACTCGGAGGCTTGCCATTGCCTGCCGAGGGCGACCGCTATTACCAGAGCAGCTGGAGCTTACTGTGATTCTGCTTAAAGTTTTTTGGTGTAAATTTTGTTTTTGTACTCCTGCTATTTATCACCTTATATGAATGCGCCTTGGATACTTATTAGAAAAGTACGGTGCTATGGAAGGATCAGCGGTTCGGCCACGCTTCCATACTTCACACTCTGGGTAGTTATGACAAAAGAAATCGATTACTCCGCCCCTAAACCAACCTTCGATAGGCTCCTTAAGACGAGCATCCAGTTAAGAAGGGAATGCAAAACACCAAGACCATTGAGAAGGGGGGAATTGAATTTTTACATGGATGGATCCAAGCTAAACAATAGGCTTGGCTATGGAGTTCTCTCTAAGGAGCTGGGACTAGAGTTATCCATCCGAATTCCGGAACACTGCAGTGTTTATTAGGCAGAAGTTTTAGCTATAAATGAGGTGGTTCTGTATCTTAGTACGCATGCCGGAGCGAAGACTACGATTAACGTCTTCTCGGACAGCCAGACGGTCATAAATTCAATGAGCGCGGCAATGCTGAGATGGAAAGTTGTGCATCAATGACTCGCAGCTCTAAACGATAGCAGCACCGTCTTCGAGGTCAGACTCATATGGGTCCCTTATAACTGGTCTATATTTTGTTAGTCACAATTTTATACTTCTAGCAATGTTTCTAACGCCTGTTTTATAGTCTCAGTTTTTAAGTTGACGTTGGTTTTAGTTTCTAATTAACTAAGAAAAATTTGCGTAAGTAAAGCGCGAAAAGTATTTTCAATGGGCGAAATTTTTTATTAAAAGATAAATAAACCTTAGGAGTGAGGTCGAGGTACATGAAAAAGTCAGTCATTCGCTTCTGTTAGGAAATGCGTAAAATGTAAATATGGAAGACACATTTTAGCAAGTTTTTGCTAGTTTTTTTTTTGTTTACAAAAATACTTACAAAAATAAAAATTCGACAAATTTAAAAAAAATGTCCATCAAAAATTTAAACTTTGAAAACATATTTTTTAGAACTTGTGTTTATATGAGTATGCAGATTTGTGGCACATTAAATTTTAGTTAGTATAATAAAGTGCAAGTTTGAAACAACTAGGACTTACGGTTGATTTTTGACGATTTTTCGTTGACGCANGTTTTTTTTTTGTTTACAAAAATACTTACAAAAATAAAAATTCGACAAATTTAAAAAAAATGTCCATCAAAAATTGATACTTTGAAAACATATTTTTTAGAATTTGTGTTTATATGAGTATGCAGATTTGTGGCACATTAAATTTTAGTTAGTATAATAAAGTGCAAGTTTGAAACAACTAGGACTTACGGTTGATTTTTGACGATTTTTCGTTGACGCATTTTCTTCCATACAAAGTATGTAGTATGTTCGACAATTGTTTTTTTTTTGTCAAAAATCTTGCACTTCGTTATACTCAAATTGAAAGTACCACAAATCTGCAAACTCAGAATGTTTCTAAGAAAGCTAATTAAGAAGCTCAAAATTGTAATAAACTTTATAATTTAATTAGTTTTTTTTTTATTTATTCTAATAATTGGCGCCTACTTTTAAACGAAATGAAATGGATTTTGCAGAAATAGTTCTAGGCAAAATGTTTTCACACGATTAGTAAATTTATATGTACAAATGTGAACAATTTTTTTATTCGGTAAATGAAAATTCTATGGTGACTGAAAAACTTTCTTCATTACTCCACCAGAAATATTGCTTCTTCAACTCACTTAAAAAGTTTTTGCAAAGAGACAAAAGTCATCGGAATAGCCGAAAACAGCGCTGTCCTTACTTGTTTTGCTTAAAAATTGTTTCAGCGTTGATAAATTAGCAGCGATGTATACCCATCGTTTCCTTTTCCGGTAGTAAGTATGTGGCTCGTCGAAGCTTTGCTTGCCAATTCGTGATGGCCAACACTTCCTCCGACGCTCCCTTCAATTTCGGATCCAATTGTATCAACATTTTTGTGTGTCGTGTTGTTTTTTTTTTAGCAAAAGTGAGAGAATATTCATACAATAGTTGGTACCGGTGGATCTTAAGATAGGTTTCCTCGAGCTATGAGCTGGCTTTAGATCGAGTAGAGGCAGATGACGTATTGAATTTAGGCTAGCGATGTCTACGCCATAGCTCCTAAGAAAAGGCAAACTTCTTTCAAAAAATTGGAAAAAATTCTGGCTCTTTTTGTAGTAATCGCACAGCGCAACATCAGCTCGCCAGCAATTTTAACTCCTTTTTTTCGCTGGTTAAGCAGACGTTAAAGCGTTTATGTTTTTTTTTTTATTTTTTATTTGGGGCTGCCGATACGAATTTTGATATGTAGAGCCTCTTTGATTTGTGATTATTTATTTAATTTATTTATTTTTTCGGCGTTTTAGTACTCCAGATCGCGAGCAAGTTTTCGTGGGCACCCCTGTTTTAGGGCTTGTTTGGGCGTTACACACAATTCCAAACATATTTGTGTTTTTTGCATGCTTCTGAGCGCTTTCGTCTATTAGAGCGAACTAACCAATCGTAGCCGGGTATACCCATATACCGCATATTTTTAACCAGGTAGCTAGTGAGACGAGAAAGATGACTATTCGATCACATAAGATCTGGGTAATTTACCGTTAACCACTATTGAGGCATAGTGCGATTATATAATTATACAATTACCATGATGCAATAATACAAGGTGTTATCGGTTGGCAACTTCTCGCTCTAATTCCGCCATATTGACGGCCTTAGCTGAAACAGTGTTACTTATTTAACAAATCTTTGCCTAATAATAGAATTGATTTTTTTTTTATTTTTTCTCAGTATACACATTTTGTTTTCTCAAAGAGGTATTATATCTTATTTTATTTCATTTCATTGCGAATATACTATAAAAAAGCTAATTTTGTTTAGAAGAAAATATGAAATCTTATATTCTTCCCCAAAATGGGGATTCATTTCTTCCCGCATATTTCTGACTTTCATCTTCACAATCTAGCATCATAATAAGATCGTTGTTTAAACACCGCTTAGAAGGCAAACCAGATGTGCCATGCCGAGGTTTTCTAAAGCTTTTTCCAAAGAATTCTTCATTCCCATTCTTTTGGTTGTTTCAGAATTTAGAGAAGCTCTAACGCCATTAGCGTTTTTCGATTTCAGTTTTTGTAATTTATTTTGAATTTTTTCTTCAGTGATTGGTTTGAAAAATGTGTGCTTATAGTGAGGTTATAAATAATCGAATCAATAAATAAATAATGGAACTCTATTTTAATAAAGATAATTATTTATTTGAAGTTTATATTACAATATGTGCGTGAGACGAAAGTTGTAGTTTGAAAATGTTTTGAAGTGAGTTGCCACCTGTTTTAAAAGTGAAATTTAAAGTAATTATTCGCAAGCTATATGAGAAAATT
This sequence comes from Rhagoletis zephyria, assembly GCF_001687245.7. NCBI lineage: Eukaryota > Metazoa > Arthropoda > Insecta > Diptera > Tephritidae > Rhagoletis > Rhagoletis zephyria. Next base: position 20,055 of record NW_016164213.1, on the reverse strand, counting down.
ATTATATGGGTGTCAAGCGAAAGATTATTAGAAAACTTTTAGTGTTGACATTAAGAATATTGTTGAGCTGTCTTGCAAGGGTTGCCACCTGTTTAAATATTAAATTCAATTAACTTAAATGAATTATTACAATATGGGTATCAATCGAAATGGTTTTGAAAAGCTTTTATTTCCAAACAACATTTAGCAGGGTTGCCACCTATTTGAAAAATTAAATTTTAATGGATTAAGGGAATTGGGCGATTGGAATAGATACCACAATATGGGTGTCAGACGAAAGGTTGCAGCTTGAAAATATTTTTTTAAGAGGGCTGCCACCTGTTTAAAAAGTACAATTTAATTAAATTATGCACATCTATACGTGTGTATAATAATAGTCCTACATATTTCTATATTCCTTTCTTTCTTATTTACATACATACAAGCTCTCCAGTTTAAGCATTTTGTGTACCACAAAAGCTTTCGTTTGACATTGAGTTAACTAATGAATTTCGCACAGAATGTGATTTGTCAATTATTCTTTTAAATTAAACGCTGAACTCACAGAGCTGACAATTACACATAAACAAAACGGGCTTAACGGGCTATGAACTAAGCGAAGAATTTACCAATTAATAATTCGAGCTGTGTAGTGGAATTGCTAGCGGCATGGCAAGCAAGTATGTGTGAGTGCGTCAATTGGTTTGTCAAGCTGACATTGACGCCTCCGCTAACTCGATTTATCGACAGATTTTTTATTTTTTTTTGCATGCATTATTTATGAGCGCGCAGTTGTTATTAACATAAACTATCTATAGAACATTTTGTACTACCAATTATAATTGGTGCTACATATTCATATCCATACATGCATACATATGCATGCATGTAGCTATTCAGGCGCCTCAAAGTCAGCATTCTACTAATAGTTAATTGCATATAAAGAATAGTGTTACTGGCAATTAAACGCATTAGCAGCTTAAGTTAGCTTAAGTGAGCGCAATAAAAGCACTCAACTGTCTGTCACGCAACACAACAACAAAACAAAAAACAAAAACTAAAGCAACAAACAGCAGCCAGCAGCCAGCACACAGCGATCATGTAAGTGATTTTTCGGCGCAACAGCTTGTTTGTTCGTTGATTGCTGGTGGTGGTGGTGACATAAGTAGCGCCCGCACTGCGCATGCGCCCAGTTTCGTTGCACACCTCGTAGCAGCTACATAGCTATCAACTTGTGTGTACTCGTACTAAGAGAAGTAGTAGCTATGCGCTTTTTAGTTAACAAAGCGCCAAGAGGCAAGCCAAGTTAAGTCAAGCAGGTAATAAAAGTGCACCCATAAACGCCACGAAGAATACAACAAAAACAACAAGTACAGACATACATTCATATCAGAGAAGCTGTGGCAATAAATGTAAGCGCTACAAAATGGCATGGCATGGCATGGCATAATAGTGACAGCAAAATCCATAATGTGTTGACCATGAACCAAGGCAGGGGTTCAGCAGCAGGAGCAGCAGCAGTACAAGCAAACAAAAACAACAACAACAAAACAACGGCAGTGTATGAGTGCAGTTAAAATAGCTGTTTTTTTCTTATTGTTGTTGTTAGCTGCAAATTGCAGTCACGTGTTTTTTGTTTTATTGCCTTTTTTTTGTTGCTTACAACATTTATATCAGATGTATTAGACGTTTTCGAGCAACAACAAATCACAAGCAAGCCATGCGAAACGTTCTACATAGCGTAATGACAATTACTTGAAATGTCTTGTCGCTCGGCAGCTTGTTTTGGGCAATCAGAATTTGTTAAACAAATGTTTGCCAGAATCTTGTTCTTAACGAAGTTAACAAGCGACTAACGGCGCGAGTGAAAAAAAAGTCGCTATTGTTGGCAATTAGGCAGGTGCGTAGTGGCAAGTGGGGGTTTGAGGGTTGAGAGGGGAAAGGAATTTGAAAAAAAATAAAATTAAAAAAAAAAAAAACTAAATAAAAAAATGTTTAAAGCCATAGTTCATGTGTGCTATTTTTAAAATTGGTATTTTAAAGCAGAAAAGGACATAAAGCAAAATAAAAATTTATTTGATAATTCAGTGGTTTTTTGCATACCTATTAAAACATTTTGATGAACTTAGTGAAAAATTGCGTGTGGATCCCACGCGCGACTGGCGTAAACTTCTTCTTTCCCGCATGCCGTTAAAATGCCAAAGTTTAAATCTATATTTTAAACAGGTGGCAACCCTATTCGAAAACCTAAAAAAATGTCAAAATGTTAGTCAGAGTTATAATCAGTGCGTGTGCCAAATTTCATTTAAATCCGTTCAGCCGTTTCTGAGTTGAGAGAAGTCTCGCTTGTTTCGTTTTTTATTTTTTTGATTTTAAATCACCCTGTACAGGTAAAAAAGTTTCCCATCTTAATGCCGAGCTAGTTAATTTGACGTCTCATTTTTGAAATTCGAAAGAACTGTGCCAAGTTGGTGTTAGCCATATATAATTCTTATCATTGGTTTGAGTTACAAAAAAAAACATCATTGTGACGTAATGCCCTCCACAGCGAAAAACTCAACTGTCGCCCCAACACCACCTAGTTAAATACACCTTGAACTGTGCAGATCTGATGTGTGCTTCATAAAAAATGCCTTCGAGCATTATATAAATAAATATATGCATAGCTGGATACAAATCACTTTTCGTGTAGGTGGCAATCCTAATCGAAAGTATTTTCAATCAATCCTAATCCTAATCAAAAGTATCAACTCTTGTATACTTTCCCAATAATTTACTTATTTTAATTTTTGTCGAATTACAAGAAACCTTATACATTTATCTTATAGAATTGATTTTAAAAATGGCAGGCTAGATCAGAAGAGCATACAATTTATTTCGAACAGAAAAAGAACTTAATTCAAAATCGTATACTGCAGAGTTTGTTCTCCGGTTAGACGTTAAATATCGAAAAAAAAACAACTCATTTGAAACAGCAGAAAAATTGGTTGAGGCATATCCATGGTCCTCCGTTCATAAAATTCTAATTCATGGATCTGAAGTAATTCATCCTGCTTTTTTATCTAGAGGTGAGTTGTCTGAAGAGGCAGCCGAAGCCACGAATAAAAATTATAAGCTGTTTACGCGCAAAAATACCAAAAAGATATCACATAATGTAACTAATGTCGATCTACCAAACAGATCTCTACTTTAAGATTTTTTTCGGACGAAAGTAATCAGCTCTTAAAACTGCCAATTCAAATGTTGTTGGTATAGAAAGGCTTACGGAAAGCTGTAGATTAGCATCTCGCCGTACGTTAATGAAGCTGTTGATTTTTGTGAACTCGATAGTCTTTTTATCAGTTGCATTTCCATAAGACTTATCAACTAGTTGAATAATTGCTGAGGCGAAATCCTTACACTATCATTACCTTTCTGGCAGCGATTACGCAATTTTATCATTAACTAGATCGCTCACTCACCCACTTTGCTGAGTGTATAAAATTTCTATGTGCTACATTGGGTGTAATTTATTTTAATTAAACTCAAACATACTTCAAATATGCGAAAATCAGGAGACTTAAAATTTTTGAAATATGTTCAAAATATTTTAAAACTAAAACTGTCTTGAACCTCTCTCTTGTGTTTAGAAATGAAGCCATTTCAAAATCATTTCGATTGATACCCATATTGTAATACCTCATTGAAATGATTGAAAATTTTGAATTTGAATTTTCAAACATAAGTCCCTGCTATACATATGTATGTTGCTTAGAAATAAAGCCTTTGCAAGACTCTTCGGATCAAAACCTAGATTGTAATAACTTAATAAACTTATAATTGTATTTGAAGTTATAGTTAAAACGGGTGGCAACCCTCTTCAAAAACCTCAGAAAAACTCTACATTTTTAAGCTGAACATTTCTAATTTAAACTCGACTTTTAAAACAGGTGGCAACCCTCTATTAAATCCCTCTTGTCTGCCGTCCATATTGTGATACATATTCCAATTATCAAATTCCTGTAATTCCAGAAGAATTTTTTTATTTTTCAAACAGGTGGCAACCCTCCTACATGTGGTTTAGAACTAAAACCCTTATCAAAACCCTTTCAATTGATACCCATATTGTAGTAATTCATTTAAACTAAATGAATTTAATTTTTGTACAACACCTCAGTAATATTTTAAATGTTCAATCTGAAGGCTTCTTAGCAATCTTTCATTTGACACCCATATATATTAATTTTTCAGATAAGTGGCAACCCTTTCCAGAATGAGTCTCCTCTGATCCATTTTGTAATATAATTTTCAAATAAATAATTCCCTTAATTCAAGTCGAATTTGATTTTTCAAACAGGTGGGAGCCCTCCTCCATGAGTATGGAATTGATTTTATATACATAAATGTATCTATACCAAGTTCCTGTACTCTATCAAAATATTTTCTGAGATATGATATGCGGTATGAAAATTCCGTTATATGGGAAGTGCTACGCCTCCTCGTACAATCGAGTTTAAATCTATCCTATATTTTAAGTTAGGCTAAATGGCACCAGTGTACAAAATTTAATGGGAATCGGTTGAGTAGTTAAAGCGGGAAAGCGTAACAAATGAAGAAACTCACTTTCGGACTTATAATATTATATAATATAATATATAATATAATATAATATAATGTAATATAATATATAAGCCTTCCACTTGGGCTTAAATTAAACTAGAATTCTCGACAACTCTCCCTGGAAATACCAACTGAGCACCTTGACTTGATGGTTACTTATGTAATTTGTTGAATAGCAAAAACTGATTTTGGCGAAGTTTGAGTACCTATTGAGCAATTAAACAAAAGGCGGTAGAATCTTCCACTTAGGCCTAAATTAAGGACTGAACTTTCAACTACAATCCCTAAAAAAACACCATCCCTGAACCTTGCCCCTTAGGTCACTTATAGTCATTTATTGAACAGCAAAAACGGATTTTGGCACAATTTTCTCTCTTCCAATAGCACAATATTCCAGTATTTTGTTGTTGTTCAATAAATGACTATATGTGACCATCAAAACAAGGTGAATGAATAGAATTTTCAGGCATCAAGTGGACGGTTCTATTACCTTTTATTTTTCTACTTTATTTATTTATTTTTTATTTTATTTACTCTGACCACGTTTTTCTCAAAATCTAAAGCTGATGGAAACTTTATACTTACAGATTCGTAATCAGTACAAAAAAGTCGATAAAAAAAAAAAAATATGAAGGCTAGCTTTATGAGCTATTTTAGTGTGATTATTTAGCTAATCTTGTTTTGTATATTTAATGTTTATTATTTCTTTTTTTTTATAAAAGTGTAGTTCATTATCTAGCAAACGCCATGCAGTCCATGTTTCAAACGTTTAAAAAAAAAATGGAAAATTCGAATAACTTGCATAAAAATGTAGAGTTTTTAGCTAAAGTTATTACAGTATGCAATTTTGTAGTCCGTTAAATTTTAGTATAAAGTTGAAATTTTTAAGTACCCAGGGCTTACCGTTAATTTTTTGCAAATGTTTTTGTTGAAGGTGTTGCTTATTTGCTTCATATACAAAGATTTTCTACCTACATACACGGTCGCACAAATAATTATGAATGCTTTTAGTAGGAATTACAACTCGCATCCAATAAGGGAATAAAAAAAAGCGGTGAGAAAAGATTGCCGATAGTATCGCGATAGTGACCACCACCATTCATCGATAGTGGTGACAAATTAAAACTATCGATACTATCGATAGTGCCATCGATAGTTTTGCAGCTCTACTCTGTGTAGTCAGCGCGCCGTTCCAAAGCACGCATAATCGCCTCATAGCTATTTCTTTTCCAAACGGGAATATCCAGCCAAATCTCCGCCGCAAATCCTTTCAAATTTAAAATTAACATAGTGACTTTGTCTTCCACGCTCCAGTTACTTGCTGTTGCCGCCTTCTCAAATTGCAGCTTAAACGACTTGAAAGGAATACTTCTACCGTCAAACGATGGACAAATCGTTGAAACAATCGGACGATTCAAGTGTAGCTGATGAAGAAAATCTTTCAACTCATCTAGCTTGGTCTCAATTTTATCCTGTCTCTCTTTAATTTTCTCCTTATCATCTTCTACGATATTATCCTGGCATGTTTGGATTTTTTCCTTTTTCCCCTTAACATATTCTGTGGTGTTCTCCTGTTTCTCTTCGATCCTCTCCTTATCTTGATGGAGACAATCTTTCAATTCATCTAGCTTCGTCTCGGTTTTATCCTGTCTCTCTTTAAATACCAGCGAGGAGACCTGTTCTGCTAACAATATTACACGCGATTCCTGCGCTTGCAGCTGGGATGAAATCTGTGCCAACTGAGAATCCATTTTAACCGATAATATGCTGATATCCATATGCTGAGATGAACAAGAAGCATTTTCTTTTTCAGACTGTAATTCGCCGCCACGATCTTTCAACTGGAGTACCTCGGTTTCGATTGTATTCGTTTTCTCCGTATCCTTTTCTTCGATGCTACCGTCCCTTTCTTTGAGTTTCGCGCTAAATCTGACTAAATTGTCTTGAAGCTGTGTAATTTTTGCATCCAGCGACGATGAAAACTGTGACATGTGTGCTGCCTGCTGCGATGACGATTGTGAGAATAGTTGCGACGATACCTGTGATGACAGCTGCAATACACGGGATTCCTGTGCTTCCATTCGCGCCNTCCTGTCCTTATCTTGATGGAGACAATCTTTCAATTCATCTAGCTTCGTCTCGGTTTTATCCTGTCTCTCTTTAAATACCAGCGAGGAGACCTGTTCTGCTAACAATATTACACGCGATTCCTGCGCTTGCAGCTGGGATGAAATCTGTGCCAACTGAGAATCCATTTTAACCGATAATATGCTGATATCCATATGCTGAGATGAACAAGAAGCATTTTCTTTTTCTTTAGTTTTGGTAAAACTCGCCGAAGAAACTGGACGAGCAGACTGTAATTCGCCGCCACGATCTTTCAACTGGAGTACCTCGGTTTCGATTGTATTCGTTTTCTCCATATCCTTTTCTTCGATGCTACCGTCCCTTTCTTTGAGTTTCGCGCTAAATCTGACTAAATTGTCTTGAAGCTGTGTAATCTTTGCATCCAGCGACGATGAAAACTGTGACATGTGTGCTGCCTGCTGCGATGACGATTGTGAGAATACTTGCGACGATACCTGTGATGACAACTGCAATACACGGGATTCCTGTGCTTCCATTCGCGATGATATACGTGATTCTAGTGCGTCCATTCGCGATGATATACGTGATTCCTGCGCTTCCATCTGCGCTGATATACGTGATTCCTGCGCTTCCATCTGTGCTGACGTACGTGATTCTAGTGCGTCCATTCGCGATGATATACGTGATTCCTGCGCTTCCATCTGTGCTGATATACGTGATTCCTGCGCTTGTAGCTGAGATGAAATCTGTGCCATCTGCGATTCTATTCCAGCAAATAATATGCCAATATCCATACTCTTGGATGGAAGTCTTATTCCTCCAAATCGATGGCTTCTGCGACCGTATCCACTGGCAACCATTATTCTAATTCTGTTTTGATTCGGGACGTTGGATAAAATTCGCTGTATGAATTTATCAAATTTTGTCGACGACTTCTTTACTTATCCCTAATTTCTATGACTGGATAAAATGCACAGAATTGCTGCAGTTTTTTGCTTTATTGCTCTTCAGTTATTTTACTGTTCAATAAATATTTGTTTCACTTGAACTTCACTCGATAGCTCGCTGTTTACAACTGATTCCCTGCCGACGGTTGTATCGCATTTATACATACATACATATATGCATACACCTACCTGTGCCTGAAAGAATAATATGGTTTATATTTTCCGTTACCTGCGCCATATATGTATGCAGTTAATGGAAAGTATCGTTTGGAAATTTGCAGAAACTGTCCATCATTGTATGCTGATGGTTTGGACAAAACTAACCCAATCAACACAACGAATTCGCCTCGAATACGAGACGAGCTCGTTTTCTCCGATGGAACTATCGAGACGATACTTCGCGGCGATAGATCGGTGAATTCGAATTCGTATGATAGTCACCTATCGTTACTAGTTTTTCGAATCGTTGGTGTTTCGAGAAATGTTTTCTTTTTTTTTTAATTTTTTGAATCGTTGGAGATTCTATAATTTTTATTTTTCAAATCGCTGGCGTTTCGATTTTTCCACTCGAGCTTTCAGCTCGCTGGTTGCTTGAGATTGTAATTTTTTTCGACCCAAGTTTTATAGGATTCAAAAAACTAGCTATCTGAAATTAATTCTATAATGTAAATGAAAAAAGTTAAAAAATGTGCGAAAATTATGAATTATTAATAAATTTATTAAAAATGTGAATCCTTATTTGATTTTTAACAGCATAAATAAACAGCAATTTTTGTTATACATACATATTAGATTTGGCCGGCACCGTGTTTCTTGTAATTTGATTTTTTCTTTAGCCGGAATTAGATTGGAAGAATTTCTTGGATACTTCATCCACTTTTGGATGTTAATTGCACTGCAGCTGAAATATAATAAAGTGGAGTTAAAATTAATAATTTATTCGCTTAAGACCCTGGGTGCCTTCCTATATATACATTAGTGAATGGTATCGGAGCCATTTATGTCATTACCCACGCCAAGCAAAGGTGCCCTTATACTCTCAGAAGAAATTCTGCTAAATATATTTCCCTCAATACATGAGATATTGGTAATAGTTACCAAATCTTGTTTAGAAAAAAATTTATTTAGGTGACTCTTATCTGAGTGTATGAGCACTCATAAATTATTTTCTTGATTGTGCCCCGAAGACGATGCAAGAAAAAAATTCTTCGAGAAAACTGGTTTACTCGAGCTCGCCTCGAATTCGAAACGAGCCCAAAAAAAATATATTCGAGAAGTTTATTTTCTCGAATTCGATACGATGGCGCCCTCGTTTTTGTGTTTATTGGGAAAGTGTTGATGCGTGTACATATGTATGTGTGTGTGTTTTGTATCTCTTACTATCTTGTGAATTTTGCGTACTTCTTATAACTAAAGGATATGCATATCAGCCATTCAACAAGCAAAATTGTAAGAAAAGAAAAGTCACATTAACATCCAGATTGCGATGAATATTGAGAAAAGGCAGCCCATTGTGTGCTCCTTCTCGGCCCATGCCTGCACATTAGCCTGCGCCTTAGTTGCATGGAGAAAATTTTTTGTTAAGCTACAAAGCAAGATTGCAATTTTCTAGGAATTCAGAAGTTAAATTTTAGCCAAGTAAATTTAGATCAAATTGATACGAAGAAAAAAATTTGTAGTAGCGAACTTTCGATGCAGTTTACTTCTATTTGACACATAGGTTATGGATCCACAGTCTCGCCCCTAAATTTCATACCGGAACAATTTTTTTTTTGGGGATTTTTGCGATTTGCAAGCTTATTTTGAATTTTTCCTAAAAAACGGTTGTATACAAACTTGTAGAGAATTTAATTTCTCACATTTTTTATATACAAACGTAAAAAAAAAATCATATTTTTTCGTAAATAATTAGCAAAAAGAGCGAAAAGTTTTTGCATTGTCACAGTTTTCGCCATTTTTTCACAATTTCTGATAAAAATGCATAGCATATTCATATGCCGAAGTTGTAGGGAACTTTTCTCTTTTAGTGTCGGGTTGTCCGGTGGCATAAAATTTGTAAAGCAAAATCTAATTAACGGTTAGTTTAGTTGAATTATTTTGCAAAACTATGAATTAATAGGGGAGCGAAGGGTAAAAAAATTTATGTAGAAAAAACGGAAATCTAAATTTTTGTTAATTTTTTTAATGGATAACATAGCCCAAAAAAAANAAAAAAATAAAAAAAAAAAAAAAAAAAAAAAAAAATGTTATGGCAAGTGTTAAAGCTGTTTTTGATAGATTTTTTTTTTCGTGTTGATTACGAATCCGTAAGCATAAAGTTTCCATCAGCTCTAGGTTTTGAAAAAAAAAACCGAGGTCGAAGTGTCAAAAAATCGCGGTTTTTGTAATATTTTAGAAGCGCTAGCAAAGAAAGAAAAGGTGATAGAACCTTCCTAGCTTAAACTAAACCTAGATCTCTCAACTAGTTACTATCTCTGAAGAGAGATCTTAAAATATTTTTTTTCATTATTATCTGAACCTAAATGATGGTTGAGCTTGTATAGGCATCTGAACCTTCCACAAACTATCCATAACTTGCATCTTTGTAGGTACAAACGCCGTATGTATGTACGTATATTTTGGTGTATTTAAGTGTGCACATACGTACATATGTTGCACACATCACCGGCATATTGTCCCACGCATTGATGTAAAGAAAGAAATTAAACGTTTAGGTAAGGAAAAGCAAGCCATGCGACTCAAGGACACTTATCACTTGGCTAAGAGATGCTTGAGTCCACGATTTGTGGTTTACGTTTATGTGCGCAGCCAAAAATACGAAATATTTATGTATGCATTGTATTTTAAATTTTTAATATGGGATGCGACCTTGGACAGTGTCTGGATGCGTGTTGGTGTTTAATGGAAGTATTTTTTGTACAGTAGATTAGTTATTTAGGTATTTATGTAGATTTTAGAATCTTAGTATAAATAAAGACGGCTACTCTGTAAGCGATGTGATTCTCTAGTAGAAACTCGATCGTGTCATTTCATAGCGGGCTGGTCATTCATGGTGCGTTTTCAGGCGGGTAAAATGAAAGCTTTTGGCTCTTTGTGATTATTCTGTTATTGCAATTACAGGTACCTGAGTTTCGATATATTCATAGCCCTCTCTATGTTTTTGTTTGATACAGAATTCAAAAGCTTTAGCCATTCTTCATGGCCTACTATGGTTTTGATTGATAATTTTTTGTTTAGGTTTTAGCAAAGCATGATATAAATAATTGCTAATTACGATACATAGTGCACTTAAAAACAAAAAAAAAAATATATGAAAAAGAAAGGCTAAAGAATAAGCCGTTAGGTTACTCCCCAAATTCTCACATTTTTCAAAAGTCCCTCGCATACGCTATGATAATCCTTTTTGTTTAATTCAAGTTCATAAGTATGGGGTACACGGGTACCACGGGTGTACATTAGTGTAAGTTATTTTTGTAACTACATAAAGGTTAAGGTGCTAGTAGTTTTTTTTTTTTTAGTAAAAATGCGTTATCTTTCTCAACATAAGCTGATTTTTCTTCTTCATGATTGCCGTAATGGTAGTAGCATGGAAAGTTATGGAGAAGACGAACCTGACACCCCAGTCGATGATGATGGATAAATAACAATTATTTTTGATTTTTATATTATATGTCTTAGATAACAGCCATTAAAGACTTTTATTTATAAAAGTCATCAATAAAAATCAGTCAGTGTTTTTTTACTTTTAAAAGTCATCAATATAAATCAGTTACCGACTTTTATTTTTTTAATGATTCGTATAAAAGTCATTAACATTTTTCGCAGTTAAGAAGATGTTGGGAAAGAAAAGTTTACTACGACTTATACAAATGATTTTTATTAGTATGATTTAAAAAATAAAGGTCAGTGACTGATTTTTATGTATGACTTTTATAAATAAAAGTCTTGGATAATTGTTATCTAAGACATGTAATTGAAAAAAAATCAAAAATAACTGTTATTTGCAGATTATTTAGTTAAAAATCAAAAATAATTGTTATTTTCGATTTATAAAATAAAAGTCAGAAATAACGGTTATTTAAAGAGTAATTAAATAAAAGTCAAAAAATAATTGTTAAAGAGCGATTTTTTTTTAATAGAACTTGTAACTGTTACGGACCCTGAACAAAGCTGCTGCGGCCAGGAGCTCCATGAGGTGCGTGCGTCAACTCTTATGCAGAATATGGTTAGATGACGACGCATGTCCGATGAGGAATCGACGTTTTTAAACTCAAACTTATTGGCGAACAAATTCACAAATTGTATGTCCCCTTTTAAATTAATTTATCCTTATGTCACTGCATTTCGACAGCAGCTTGTTTTTTGTTTTTTTTTTTTCAATTTTTCTTAGAAACTCGAATCATGGGTACGTGGCACAATTTGGCAACAAAAAAAATTGAGTTTTTATTGCAAATTTGTCTAATTTTTTGAATGTTTTTGCAAGATCCAAAAAAAAAAGGTGTGGGGGTGACGGTCGCCATTTGTGCCAACAACAAAAACTAATCTTCATTTTAAGTTAGCAAATAATTTGCGCAAAAAAAAAAACAATTATGTGAAACAAAAGACTCAAGCCACGAACGTGTTTCAACGCGCTTAATAGGAATGGGTGCCAGCACAACAAGCGGGCACAACGCTACAACGCTCACACATGCACAATGAAGTTTTTTTTATTAAATTTTTTTTTTAATTTGCGGGCACACAATCAGGACTGGCGATTGATTCGCAGTTCATTCATTGGATTGCAATGCGCACAGCTCGGCTTTATATTTTGAGTTTCATTTGTGTGCTGCTGCGGCTTTTTTCTGTCTGGTCAACCCAAGGTCTGTGTTTGGCACTAATTTTCTTAATAATTTATTAATTCCAATTCTTGCTTGCTTTCATTTATTTTCGACTAATCAATGTTTATCTTTGCCACATCTGTGTAGTTATAAAATTCTTAGAAAACAAATCGCCAATAAAGTCATTAATTATTTTATTTTTATTTTTTTTGTATTTATTAGTAAAAGTATCGTTAAATATTTGAGGTTTATGAATCACAAACGAGTCATTGAGTGCAAAAATAAACTCTACATAAAATGAAATTTGGCCTGACACACTTTCCGTGAGTCAATAATTTATGTACATATGTATGTGAAAGTTTGGATCAGAAAAACTAAAAATTTTTATAGCAAACATTTTCTTAGTAGATTTTCCCATGCAACAACGTATTTTGCGATCGTAATAAAAAAAAATAAAATTATTTTCATAAAGTATACTAAATTAGGAAGTAGGGGAAAAAAGTGTGTCATTTTGCATAGCTTTAAGCTTTGTGGCATTAAAATCGCTAAATAAATTATACCGCCAAAAATAATAAATTTTATTAAAAAAATTGCTCATTACCTTGAGGCTCCAGAACATGGTCGAAGTACCGCAGCTCCACTAAATTTGTTGTTTTAATATAGAAAAACACTACATTTTTTATGTAGTCCTTAATATGTACACTCTTTTAAAATTATTTTCATAGGTGCTGGCATTGCTTAAAAATTGTGTCTGAATGAAAGCATATGTATTCCAACGCATTTTGTTCCCTAAAAATTTATCAATGCTATTTTTTATTAAACTTAAGCAAAATTAATAGATTGAAATTTGGGAAAGGTGCAAAATGTTTGCAAGATATTCCATTTTGAGAATGTTCATTTAAACACGTGGCGGACCTCTTTAAAATATTTTCGAAATAAACCTTTTTCCAAATTGTTTCGATGGACATCCATTTTTAATAGAGGCTGACACCCTCATTTAAAAATATCTTCGAAGTAAAAAACATCTTTTTACGTAATTTTATGAAAAATTTAGAAAAACTGGGATTTGAATTTTAAACAGGTGGCAACCCGCTTCAAAATATTTAAAAATAAAGCTTTCTCAAACCTCTTTCGTTGGCCACCCATATTGTAATATTTGATTTAACTTAAAATAAAATTGAATTTAAGTTTTTAAATAGGTGGCAATTCTCTCTTTAATATTTTTATAAAAAAGCTTTTTTAAGTATCTTTCGTTTGGCAACCATATTGTGAAATATCGTTGATTTTATAATTTAAAATAGAATTTGACTTTTTTAAGCAGCTGGCAACCCTTTAAAAAATACGCTAACTCCAGGTCGCATCAGTACGATTTTATTTAACTTGTCAATTAAATTGATTTTAAATGCTTAAGCTTAAGCTGGTGGCAATGCTCTTAAAAAACATTTTCGAAAATAGGTACAGCTTTCTTAAAATCTCTCTCGTTGATACCCATATTAAAATATTTTAGCCAACTTGATAAGTATTTGATTAGATTTGAACTTCTGGAGTGGGTGGCAACTCTCTTTAAAAATATTTTCGAAGAGAAACTTTCTTACACACTTGAAACTTCGCTTGACACCCATATCAAAATATTTTACTTACCATGTTATTTACGTTGATTTCCACTTTATAAATAAGTTTATATTTCATTTAAAAATATTTTTGAAACAAAGCCTTTTGAATTCTCTCACGTTTTATATCTGATTTTTACTTTTCATTTGAAAACCATATGGTTGTGATATTTTATTTTATTTACTAAATAATTGACTTTAACTTTTTTAACAGGTGGCGACCCCTTCAAAAATATTTTCGAAGGATATAGTTTTGGAACGCCTTTCCTTTGGCATCCATATTATTTTTGTATTTAATTTAATTTATTAAATTTTGATAATAATTTACTATTACAAAAGGCTAAGTTGCCATCAATACTTAAAGGTTACCCTTTTGCCTTTACTTTGGCAACGAAAAATTGAGGACATACAGTTAGTCAGCGTCAAAAATATGCACAACCTGACGTTTTGACGATTTCATTTATTTATATTTTCCATACGAAATTTTTCATATTTTTTATTTATAAAAAACATAGTTCATTCAACAGCAAAAATCACAAGAATAAATTTTGTTTTTAATATAAATACAAAATTCGGGAAAATGCAAGAAATTTTTATCGAAATTAAAAATTTTTTAATTTGATATCTTTATTCAATTATTTTAAAAATTTGAGTGTGCAGTTTTGTAGCCCATTAAATTTTAGTACAACCAAGTGCAACTTTGAAGTCACCAAAAACTAGCGCTGATTTTTGAGAATTTTTTTCTTTTTTTTGTTGAGAGGGTTGCGAATTTTCTTCCATGTAACGATGAAGACAATCTTTTTCTAAGAAATAGAATTAAAAAATTGGAGATTTAATAAATTTTCCCGAGTTTTGTATGACATCGAAAAAATCAATTCTTGTTCTCTTTGCTGTTGAATAAACTATATTTTTGTAAAAAAAATAAGAAAAATTTGGTATGGAAAATATAAATAAATAAAATCGTAAAAACGTCAGTATGCACATTTTTGATGCTGACTGTATATAAGCTTTAACATTAGCCAACATGCATACATACATACACTCATAGTACATAGATGAATTTGTGAATTTGTGCGAATTTCACATGGCTTCCTTTTTGTTATTTCGCCACTGCTGCTTTTCCAGCACATCGCCACTGCCAATGCCATTTCCAATACGATTTTCCTCTTGCACATAGCTGCATACATACTTACTTGTACGTACATAAAAGTCTTACCACAGTTTTTTTTTTTTTTT